>NW_025533869.1:0-300000 GCF_020615455.1 Coregonus clupeaformis | reverse complement strand
ATACAAGCAATTGTAACAGAATTATAATGATAAAAACACAGTGTGTAACAGAAAAAGCAATGCAAGTCTTAAAGGAGGTAAATCTATGTTTCAGTCCATGTTTTGGCACCTCACCCCAGAGTACACAGTGTCTCTCTCCATGGCGCTCCTCTGTCTCTGGGTCTTTGGCTTCTTGTGGATGACATTCAGAGCAGCGTAATGGACCGACGTGAGTGTGTCATCATCTTCTTGATCCTAAGAGGAATAGCAAAACAAATTCCAAAGACTTCCAAAGAAAATACCTGGTCATTTGATAGAAGGATTTGTTTACAGTTAATCAAAGTCATACTCAGAATAGTTCACTATAAGGTCTGCATACCTGGTTAGGATAACTGGTGACTACCGGACCATTTGGCTGAGGATGCGTTCCTTTTAGACAAACACATACAATTAATTAACCCAGTTTCATGACTAAAACATAATGTATACTGCACCAACAATTTAAGCATATATTGTGCGCAGTGATAACACTTACCTCTACACAGCAGAGAGGTTTTCTTGGTCATCTTATACAAAACACAACCAAGGACAATGATGAGGATGACACAAAGAGCCAATGCTACACCCAGACAGTACACCAAGAGAACATGGTCCTCCTTACAACCATCTGTAGAAATACAGACAGTGATATAGGAAATTCAGGACATTTTGTTCAACCAGGCATAAAATATTAGAACATTTTAGAAATGTCAGAAATATCACTAACAGTCAATGTCCAGTTTGGTCCCGTTCCCAAACCGTATCGCCCCACATGAGGCCACAGCACAGTAGTAAGTCCCAGCATCGGAGAGGCTGAGGTTCCTCTTGGGAGGTTGTAGACACAGCTCTGTGTAGGAGACCCAGCCTCAGGGCTGTTCTCACACGGATCACTCCTGTCTCCTTGGGTGTAAATGATTCCTGGATGGGATTCTCCTGAGCCATGTCTGAACCAATAGACACTGTGTTCTCCTGCACAGGTCTCAGTGTGTATTGTACAGTTCAGTGTCACAGAGTCTCCTGGCTGGACTGACTCAGACACAGGCTGCTGGATCACAGACATGCTGTTGGACCCTGAATCTGAAGAGAGTGAGTAAGATCAAGGTGTGTACATTCAATTTTCCTAATAGATTCATTAGTTTAGCATTATATGAACACACTTAGGTACCGACTTAAGATACCTTTGACAATTAAAAAAGTTCCTTCTCCAAATTTGACTTCGCCCACTTTCATAGCACCACAGTAGTATGTAGCTGTGTCCCCTGACTCTGTCTTGGAGATGGTCAGGTTACAACTGTCAACTCCTCTCTTCACACTCAAACGTTTAGTCTCATTAAAGTCCTTGATAAAATTGTTGTAATAAAAAGCCTTTTGAATGCGGTAATATGATGATGCCATGAGAAGAGGCTTCTGTCCAACAATTTGCTTGAACCAAGAGACACTGATCAAATTAGATCGACAAAAGCAAGTGAGAGATACACTTTGTCCCAGGTGTGTAACCATCACAGGGTCTGGTTGGATTACATCGTTGTTAAGTGCACAACCTGGGAAGCAAACAAACTAAATAAATCAAAGACAAAGGTATAGTACAGAATGATACATTATTATCATTATTCAGACTACATGGTCATTCAATTGGATTCAAAAAGACTGACATAAATAAGTAAAAGGATCCACATTAATATTTCTTACTTACCCAAATTGGCGTAAAACAAAAAAGATTGTCCAATATATAATCATAATTTTAATGTCCTTTCTGCACTGCATAGTGGTGGGTCGGACAACGGGGCACCTTTTATATGATGACACTCATCGTGTAATCATTATGAAGTAGGTGGAAACTCTGAACTGAGTGATATTATTGGCTGTCTGAACAACCATAAAACATGTGATAAAAACTACAATCTAACATGTGTCCTGTGGCATACCATAGTTAGAGCAGCCCTTCAAATATATAAAGTCAGAGTTACTGGTTTGTATTTTTTCATCATTTGGGTCGGTGGCTGAGACTAGTGGTACATATGTCCTCTTTGACATAAACAGGGGGGTTTACATTGTATTTCTCACTTCATGTCTGTAGAAGCAGTTCAACCTTTCAGGAAGAATTGAACTCTGGTGAGGTTGGCACCTTTTTGACAAAATAAAGATGTGATCCGTTGATACCTGATGCAAATAAGTGGTAAGAATTGGGCAAGTCATTAAACTTTAAAATAAAAACATGAAAAACATTTAATGAAATATCACACAAGCATAAGGACAGGTTACAGAGTTCAATGTTACAACTTTTATCATCAAAAGTAAGAGTTGAGACATTTGCAAAATCATTATATACACTTTGTTGTACACTTCTAGAAAAACAAATGTATCCAGTCAGTCAACCTAAGCCACTATTGCTGAGGATTTGAGATTTCTGAAACCATTCTAGTATCAGCTTTCACACTTGCTGGACAATTATGCTCTGCACCTGAGTGTTTTTACATTTATATTAAGCGAAGCTAGGCCCCTGCAATGGCATCCTACAGCAAATGAGAAATGTATATAATAGCCAGTTGACAAGGACACAGTCAAGATCAAAGTGGAGTTCAGAGGAGGAGTGGGTCCTAACTTAGAATGATGCTAATTGGATGACCCTCACATGTTAAATTCTGTCTTGATGACTCACTCCAGAGTAGATGGTTTCTTCCTCTCTCTGTTCTCTCTGTTCTCTCCTCTGTCTCCTGGGATTGGTACTCTTCTTGTCAGTGAACTTCAGGGTAGTGTAGTTTAGGGCAGCATCATCACCGTGGAGCTACAGTATGGGGATGAAACACAGACTCACTCAATTCAGACTCTGGGTCAAATCTAATGCTGTAATATTTAGCTTTAATACTGTTATCCAGTCTCACTCTTGATACAGCAATTCTGCTAACCGGTTGATCTGATGTGTTGGCATGAGGATTCCCATACTGGCTTTGCTGAGAAGGGGTCCTCGCTAAAAGAAAAATGACAAAACATGTAAAACACTTGAAACCTCTTCTTGTTTAGTAATTAAAAGGCATACTACTGTGTATGTCTTCTTTTCTACTTAAGTTTTCAGTGCGACAGAAAAGGCAAAATACTACATCAACAAATGGAAGCAGCAGTTAATCAAGACTTCTCCCAGATGGTCTGCGAACAGGGACACATACTTCGTCAACACCACGACCAGCTGGCTTATTTGAAAATGGCTATGAATGAGGTCCTCCAAGTTTTTCAGCGAGTTGACATTACTCAAGGGCTGTCATCTCCAAATAGAGGATTCTCTACCACAAGTCAACCCAGTGAACCAGTACCCCAGCCCGTCCAGCAGTCCATCCTGGTCAGCGATGCCTGATTGTCCCTCCCTGACAAATACAATGGGACTCCATCGAAATGCCGTTGCTTTCTACTCCAGTGCTCCCTATATTTTGCTCATCAAATGGGAGCCCCCACCACCGAGAGGTCCAAGGTTGCCATGGTTATTTCTCTGCTGACTGGACGAGCGTTGGAGTGGGCCACGGCCGTCTGGGAGAGAGGAGAGGAGGAGATGGGTTCCTATGAGGGGTTCATGGCTCTGTTCAGGGGGGGCTTCGACCATTAACCGGAGGGCAGAGAGGGGGTGAACAGCTTTTCCAACTACGGCAGGATGGCCAGAGCGCGGCTGAGTACGCACTCAACTTTCCGACAGTGGCAGCATCCAGACGATGGACTGAGCCGGCGCTCCGTACCCTATTCAGAAGAGGATTTCGCGAAAAGGTCCATACGGAGTTGGCATGCCCGATATGACAACCTATCCTTGGACGCTCTCATCGCGATGGCCATCCGTCTGGATAACCTGCTTCGGGAGCGTCGGTACCCCCATCACCTCTCTCCCTCCTTCGTTTACTGTTCTGAGTCAGAGCCTGAACCCAAGGAGGTGGGGGCTACATGCCTCTCCGCGGCTGAGCGACGCCGTCGTAGACAGCTAGGGCTCTGTCCTTATTGCGGACAGGAAGGGCACCAGCTTCAACGTTGTCCAGCACATTCTAACCGGGGGTCCATGAGAGCAGAGGGACAGCCACGTGATCATCCATCTCCTGGGTTAGGCATGAGAATTCCATCATCATCACTTTCCGCCAAACCTTTCCTAGTATCGATTTCACTGGCTGGCTGTCCTTCATGTTTTGTTTCTACAGCTCTAGTGGACTACGGTGCTGTGGGGAATTTTATTGACCAGGCCCTCGCCTCCTCCCTTAACATCACATCATACCCCGCTCTCCTCTCCTTATCCGGTTCAAGCTCTAGATAGTCAACCACCAGGATCCGGGACAAACACACACATCACAGCAACACTCTCCCTCACCGTGGTTGCCCTTCAGCCCAACATCCCGGAGGTATACCAGGCTCTTTGATAGGTTTTTTCCAAGACCCGCGCCACCTGTCTCCCTCCTCATCACCCCTGGGACTGTGCCATCAACCTGCTTGCAGGCTCTACGCTGCGCGTGGCCACATCTACCCTCTGTCGGTGGCTGAAACCAAGGCTATGGAGGAGGACATCCAGGAGGCTCTCCAGCAGGGTTTCATTCACACGTCCACCTGCGTGGGCAGGCTCCTTCTTCGTGACCAAGAAAGATGGAGGGTTGCACCCGTGCATCGATTACAGAAATCTGAATTCCATCACCACGAAGTACTGCTACCCTTTCCCGTTGGTGGTGGCCGTGATCAAACAACTCTGCGGGGCCTGGATTTTTACCAAGTTGGACCTGTGGAATGCCTACAACTTCATCCGCCTCCAGGAGGATGAACACGATGTCTGGTCACTACGAGTACTTGGTGATGCGTTTTGGATTGGCCAATGCTCCGTCTGTGTTCCAGGCATTCGTCAACGAATGCTTGGACGACAGGTGGTCGTGGTATATCGATGACACCCTGGTCTACTCGGCTACCTTGGAGAATCACATCGCTCACGTCCGAGTAGTCCTGGAATGCCTTTTGGCCAACCACCTGTACGTCAAGGCGAAGAAGTGCCAATTCCATCAGGAATATGTCTCCCCTTTGGGTTACCAGATCGGTCCGCAAGGGAGTCATGATGGATGAGAAGAAGATGGATACTGTCAGGTCATGGCCAGTCCCAACCACCATAAAGGGGTTACAATGGCTTTTGGGATTTGCCAACTTCTACCGCCGATTCATTAAGAAATGTAGCTTGATCGCCTCTTCTCTCACTTCTCTCCTCAAGGGTGGTCCCCGGAAGTTGGGGTGGAATCCTGCAGCTGACGAAGCCTTCTGCCTACTGAAGGGACGTTTCACCTCCGCTCCATTGCTCAAACATCCAGATCCTTTGCTGCCCTTCGTGGTGGAGATGGACGCTTCAGAAGTAGGTGTGGTGTCTGTCCTGTTCCAACATCAAGGTAATCCACATAAATTGTTTCCATGTGCATATTACTCTAAAAACTATCTCCTTCAGAGAGGAATGCTGGCGATCGGGAGCTCCTGGCGTTGAAGTAGGCATTAGAGGAGTGGAGACACTGGCTGGAGGGCACCCAGGACCCATTTCTCATCCTCACCAACCATTGGAACCTGGAGTACATACGGACAGCGAGGCGACTGAACCCGCGCCAAGCCAGGTGGGCCCTTTCTTCACCAGATTCGATTTCACGCTGACATATAGCCCAGGTTAAAAAAACATCAAAGCCGATGCCCTGTCCCGTCTCTACGATTCGGGAGAGGTTCCTGTCTTGAGTGCACCCATAATTCCTCCCTTGCGAGAGGTAGCCCCTGTGCTCTGGGACGGAGATATGGACATTCGCCAGGCCCTGGAGAGGGAACCCACACCTGCTACCTGTCATCCTGAGCGCACCTACGTTCCCACGGGATAAGGGATCGGCTGTTGACCTGGGCGCACACAACTGTCGTTGCTGGATATCCAGGTATCCCCCCGCACCGTTCAGTCCATCTCTGGAAAGTACTGATGGCCCACCTTTGCGCAGGACATCACTCGTTATGTCAACTCCTATTCCGTATGTGCCTAATCCAAATCCCCACGGAACGCTCCCGCAGGGAAACTCCTTCCCCTTCCCGTGCCTCAGCGTCCCTGGTCTCATCTGTCCATTGATTTTGTCACTGATCTCCCCTCTTCTGATAGTTTTAACACTATTTTTGTGATAGTGGACATATTCTCTAAATCATGCCGTTTCATCCCTCTCTTTGGTCTCCCTACCGCTATCCAGGTCGCTGAGGCACTGTTCCAGCTGGTTTTCCAGCACTATGGCCTTCCGGAGGATATAATCTCCGATCGTGGCCCCCAATTCACATCACGTGTATGGAAGGCCTTCATGGAGAAGCTGGGGGTTACGGTCAGCCTCACTTCCTGGTACCGACCTCAGTCTAATGGGCAGGTGGAAAGGATGAACCAGGACCGGCAGGGGGAGTGGGTTTGATTCCTTCCTTGGGCTGAATAGGTCTTCCAGAGCGTCAACAAGGTAATTTACAGATTACAACTCCACACTAACTACCGGATCTCACCATCTTTTCATGTTTCCCTCCTCAGGCCGGTGGTTCCTGGTCCTCTGGCTGATGCCGTCCCCCCACGAAACCCCTCTGCCTCCCTTGGACATCGAGGGGAGCCCCGCCTATGCCGTCAGATCACACCTGGACTCCCAACGTCGTGGGGTCGGCTCCAGTACCTGGTGGACTGGGAGGGGTACGGTCCAGAGGAGCGGTGTTGAGTTCCAGTGGATGACATCCTAGATCCCAACATAATCCGATAATTCCACCTTCATCGTCCGGACCAGCCCGGTCCTCGCCCTCGGGGCCTTCCCCCTAGCAGGTGTCGTCCTGCGGCTGGAGCTGCGAGTCGGGGGCGTACTGTTACGTCTACTCACACTCTCCTGCTCCGGCGCTCGACGTCACTGGTCTACTAACCACCGGTCCTGGCAACCCACCTTTATGCACACCTGGCAACCATCATTACGCACACCTGCGCCCTATAATCAGTCACACCTGGACTTCATTACTCCCTTGAATACTTACCCTTTATATAGCACTCTGTTTTGTCAGTCATCAGGTAGTATTGTTTGTGTTTCAGACGCTTCTCTTAATTTGTTTCGTTCCATGTTTGTTATTATTGAACACACTAACTGCACCTGCTTCCTGACTCCCTGCGTCTACGTTACAGTAGGTCCTTATGTCCTCTTGCTTTTTGGCAGAAATGTTGAGATGAAATGTTTTTTTGCCAGCCATCACAGTGAATCACCCATCATCAAATTAATTGTAGAATAGCACATCACTCAGGGACTTAGAAGATTTACCAATGTACTGAAGCACCATGCCATGTAGTTTATGGTCTCACTGGTCATGTGGCATTCAATAGTCACATTGCTTCCAAGCTGTGCTTTCTGGGAAGAAGTAGGCTGAACAATAACACTATATTTACTACATTTAAAACATTTACCAAACGCCTATAGTAAGCACTTTACATTTATAGTAAACATGTATAACATTAGTCAATTGAGCTAGATGTTACTTCCATGCTTTCCAGATCAAAGAAAGGAGGAGCTTATTCATATTTTTTGCTCCTTCACGGAACAAGATTGACCTGTAAAATGCAGTCTCTATAGAAAGGAAACTTGCGTTTGCATTCGTTGGTTGATCTCAGGTAACGTCTGATTTTGATGGTCAGATTTGATTGGCTGAACACTCGATAGGCCGCCCAGTAGGCCATGAATGGAACACACACTGTCCTTTCATGTTGTTGTACAGCTTGATTCTGTGTTGCACAACTTTATCACATAGCAAGTTTGAATATGTGGATGTTCAGATGTATTTTTAAACAATGTGACTACTGTGGATATATCCTTTATTAGGTCTAACTACAGCTCATGCTGTCTACAATACTATGTACTGCAGCAGGCCAACAGAGGGCTTGTCCACCCAAAGTAAGAGGCACAACAGCAAGTTTAAATTGATCCCTTTACTTAATGTTTGTCTTGCCATTATGGTCCAAGGGAGTCATACAGTAGTTGGGACCTGGTTGGCCACATGTCTTGACCCTGTCATCCTCTAGGGCCTCTATGACTACCACACATTCACTTCATAACACAGAGAAACAGGAAACGTTGTTGCTTAACCAGCAGAATCTCATATACTATTTATTCTCTAATGTATGGACGAATAAAAGCCCTCCCATTATATAAATAGAAGAAGGCTCTTTCTTCTTGGCCCAGATGATGATAATGATCCTTTGTATTTCACTGAGGACTTTAGATCTCTAGGTCAAATGACCTAATAAATAATTAACTGTGTTTTTTCACAGATTTCAGTAGACTGTGTACATATAACTATCTGCCTCATAAAAATAGTGTTATATTGTTGATAAAAAGGGCAACATGAAGAGCAAAAGAGTATGTCACACAACTAACTGATACCACTGAGACATCCTGCTGAAACCACACAGAGAGAGAGAGAGACAGAAAGAGAGAGAGAGAGAGAGAGAGAGAGAGAGAGAGAGAGAGAGAGATTGAGAGGGTCCTGTGTAGAAGGCCAATAGGCCATAACAAAGTGTAGATAAGTACAGCCTCATGTTTTGTTCATAACAGACATCAGAGTACATTTAAATACGTTGCTGTGTATGTGAGGGGGTGTGTGTCATGCAATCAGTAGGCCTATGTCTTAAAGAGAAAACAAAGAAGAAACCTCCTCCACTACAACTGCATGATGCCTGAGTATGGCCTGTCCTCCTTCTGTGGTGGTGGCTGTTGTGCCACTTTCACTATGAGTAATTATGTTGAAAGAGGCCTCCTTTATTTACTGTAAAATGATGCAAGGGACTAACTGACTTAACATAAATGAGAAGACATTGACCTTTACATTGTAAGCACCGTGTGTAGAGACCAATGTTGCACTAACAGGTGTGAACAGTACTTTGGCCCTGAGAGGGAAAGTAGATTGCAGTGTGTTGCTGCAGGTCAGCCTTCATGTGTTAAAGGTCTATGAAAGGTTTGTTTCCAATAGTTGAAAGACACTGTAACACCCTCCACTATGACCACAGAGGTGTGTGAACAGAATTCATTGAGTTTAACTTATTCAAATTAATTTGGTTTAACAGTTGGAAATTGTTTATTTTTTCTTGACATATGCAAACCAAATGTAAAATTAGTCTGACAGAGAAGCAATGCATGAAATTATTTCTACTTTGTATTACATTTGTAAAATAACCTTTGACCACTGTTTTCATAAAAAAAAATTGCATATCCAATAAAAAAGAACAAATGAAGCAAGAGCTAGTTAAACAGAGCTATCTAGTATGAAGGGGAAATTGTTTCATTCAACCAGTTCTACTGTCTAATTCCAGAGTACATGACCACTGTATCTTCCTCCATGTTGCTTCTCTGTCTACTAGACCTGTTCTTCTTGTTGCTCAGAGTCAGAGCTACGTAATGGAGACTGTCTGCATCTTGGCTCTGTGAATAACAAAATAGTTTTGTTGACATGAAATGTATTACTTTTTGCACAATTTGGTAATGCAAGCCAAGTCTGATAATGTTGTATTTGTATAAGACATGCAACACATAAGGATTTCTGCATACCCCTGCATCTGACAGGGAAACTGTAGGACCTCTTGTCTGAGACACCAGTTCTGAGAACAAAGACACAAAACACTAGAGATACTGCCATGTCTTCCACTTTTGCTACATCTAGAGATGGTGACATCAAAGAATAGCAACTTTTAATCACTTACCACTGCACTGCAGACATGTTGTCTTCTTCATCTTGTAAATTATGCAAGCAAGAACAATGATCAAGATGAACGCTAGAGCCAATGCTACGGCCAGGCAGTACACCAAGAGAAGAGGGTCTGCACTCTCGCCTGTTGAAATTCAAACAGCAATAGAAGAAACTCAGAATAGCAAGTAAATGTATGTTCTACACAGTAGACTATAGAGTAGATATAAAGAACAATGACAGCTATTTAACCTACCCTCAATGTCCAGCTTGGTACCGTTCCCGAACAGTATCTCCCCACATGAGGCCACAGCACAGTAGTAAGTCCCAGCATCAGAGAGGCTGAGGTTCCTCTTGGGGAGGTTGTAGACACAGCTCTGTGTAGGAGACCCAGCCTCAGGGCTCTTCTGACACGGATCACTCCTGTCTCCATAGGTGTAAATGATTCCTGGACGGGAATCTCCTGAGCTATGTCTGAACCAATAGACACTATGTTCTCCTGCACAGGTCTCAGTGTGTATTGTACAGTTCAGAGTCACAGAGTCTCCTGGCTGGACTGACTCAGACACAGACTGCTGGAGAATAGACATATTTCTGGACCCTGAACCTGACAAGAAGGCCATTAAATAGATGTAATCTCTTTAGAATATCACTGTAGCAAGTGTTGTAAATCAAAATGTATTAATTCAAGATTACATCTGATTAAGATAATATTTCATATTTACCCTGTATATCTGTGAATTCATATTTACAAACAATTAATCATAGTAAAAACGTTCCCTTTACCTTTTATGATAAGATTGACTCCTTGTCCAAACTCCAACTTGATTCCATTAGCACTTCCACAATAATATTTGCCTGAATCAGAGAGTTGCGTGTCTGAGATCCTTAGGTGATTCTTTCCTTGTCCACCTTCCACTGAGAAGTGAGGGTTATCCTTAAACTCATGGTAAAATGTTGCATTCCTCTGATACTTATAGATGGTTGAGATGAGCTGAGGAATATTTCGAAAGGTTTGCTTGTACCAGGAGAACATTATTCCCACGTCGCCTTCATGGAAGCAATGCAAAATCACAGTGTCTCCAATTTTGGCTGACATGAGAACACTCTCCTGATGTATGGATGATGATTCAGTCCAAGATACCCCATGAACTAAAATGAAAATATATTAGCTGTTACATACCTCAAATACAATTTTGGATTGTCAAAGTGTCTGTAGAACAATAATTGGATATATTGTGTCTCCAAATCAAGTATGGACATCACATAAGCAGAGAAAAGTAAAATATTGACTTACCCATCTCTACAAGAAGTGGAAATATCAGACACAGTGTGATCATCTTTAAAGTTGTCAGCTCTTCACAACTAGGGGTCTTGAGTGGAAAGAGTCCACCCTTCAACAATGGAGTTATAAGTGATTGGTCGAACTAGACCAAATCATTTTTGTTGACGCCTCATTCAGGCACGAGTCCCAAAGTCCCAGAATTGTCCTACAGGTAGACTCTTATAGTTTAGAGCACAACTTTTTGACGTACGGTTTCCCTTATTCTTTATCACTGCAGCTGCTGTTGTCTAAAAGACTCAAATTTGTGAACTTTTTTGGACCATGCATGCAATGACATTGTTATCCACTAGGTCTTCTATCACCAAACAGTCACTTCACCTCACCAAAAACATCTATGAAAAACACATAACAAACACAGCAAACACAATACAGTAGTCTTCTTTTAGTGATCTCTCATTCAGTATTTACACTCAGTAGAATAGATGGATAGAATGCCCTCCCATGATACAGGGTTTCTGTTTCATTGAGAATACTGTACTAATCTCTACGTCAAATTACCTAATACATAGATCATTGTGTTTTTTCACAGATTTCAGTTGACCTGGTATAGATAAGCTGCCTCAACAAAAGAGTTTGTTTATTGTTGCAAAAATTGTCAATTTGAATAGGAAGCAGTATAGCATACAGTACTAAGAGTTCTGAGACATCTGGCTGAAAACCACAGAAATAGAGAAAAAGAGAGATAAAAAGAGAGATAGAGAGGGAGAGAGAGAGTGAAAACAGCAGAGCGAGAGACAAGGGTTCTGAATGCCTGAGGACAGCAGGCCCTAACAAAGCGTAGAGACATCCTCATCTTGTGTTCATCACAGACCACAGAGTAACTGTAAATCGGTTGCTTTGTGTGTGAGGGGGTGTTAGTGGCATGAGAAGAGAAAACACATTCAACGACACAACTTAAAGAGTATGGCCCAAGTAAATACATTCAACTTCCTTTGTCTTGATTATTGTTAAACACTTCATTCATCTTATCACAAGCAAGTCAATATGACATGGCAGAGAAGCAATGCATTTCATTTATTAGTAGCTACAGTTACAATAACAAAGCTAATACAGTTAACTAAGAGCTCATGCATTTTAATTGACATCTGTTTTATTGTTCTACTGTCTGATCCCAGAGTGCACCGTCTCTTCCTCCATGTTGCTTCTCTGTCTTCTAGACCTGTTCTTCTTGTTGCTCAGATTCAGAGCTACATAATGGAGACTGTCTGCATCGTGGGCCTGTGAAGAACAATTAGAAAATGGAGGGGAAAATTACTTACTTGTTATTATTCAATGGAACCATTTTCACATATTTTTTATGTAATATAAAATATAAGGAATTCTACTTACCCCTGCATCCAAAGACAAGACAGGCTTGACATCTTGTTTGAGAGCCGGATCCTCTACTTACCCTCACTACTGATACATCTGTAGATGGTGATATCAAAGAAGAGCAACTTCTAAGAATAAGTCACTTACCTCTGCACTGCATATATGCTCTCTTATTCATCTTGTAAATGATGCAAGTCAGGACAAGAAACAGGATTAGAGAGAAAGACAATGCTACTCCAATGCAGTACACCAAGAGAAGAGGGTATGCGCCATTGTCTGTGAAAATAAATATGGGGATAGAAGTATAGTAACTATATGGATGATTGCACATTTTCTAATGTGATCTAAATAACTAATACTGTGTACAGTTTTACATAGTAAAGCATCCAATAGATATAAACAAAATGTAAGATGTATCACCTACCCTTGATGTCCAGCTTGGTACCGTTCCCAACAGTATCTCCCCACATGAGGCCACAGCACAGTAGTAAGTCCCAGCATCAGAGAGGCTGAGGTTCCTCTTGGGGAGGTTGTAGACACAGCTCTGTGTAGGAGACCCAGCCTCAGGGCTCTTCTCTCACTGATCACACTGATGGGTGTAATTGATTCCTGGATGGGATTCTCCTGAGCCATGTCTGACCCAATAAACACTGACAAGAGAATGAGTAAGATCATGGAGGACATTCTATTATAATTAATGTATCATTTTATGAACACTCTCAAGTGCCAAAATGAAAGACGTAATTTAAGTTACCTTTGACAACTAAAAGAGTTCCTTCTTCAAATTCAATGTTGTTCACGAACAAAGCACACCACAATAGTATGTAGCTGAGTCCCCTGACTCTGTCCTGGAGATGGTCAGGTTACAGCTGTCAACTCCTCTCTTCACACTCAAACGTTTAGTCTCATTAAAGTCCTTCATAAAGTTGTTGTATAACAACTATCTTGATTGGTGTGAAATGATGATGCCATGAGTAGAGGCTTCGTCCAACAGTCTGCTTGAACCAAGCAACATAGGTCATCAAACTAGATGGACAAAAGCAATTGAGAGTCACACTACCTCCCAGATGAGTTACTATCACCAGGTCTTGTTGTCCATAGTCAATGCACAAACTGTAAAATAAGAAAATAGAAAATGGATAAGAGATATAGATTAAAAAAACATTTATACCATCACAGGCAGTTTCAGTTGACACAATGCAACGTTACTGTGCCTCCAACTTTGGCTGACACTATAGACAAAGGGCTGGCTGGGACTGTCACAAAAAAAACATTACATATTCAAATATATTAGCCATTATACAAAATACAACCATTCCAGTGTTGGATGTAGATGCCTCAAATTGTCTGTGAATACTACTAACATACCTCTTGTATTTTTTTAGGAAGCACATAATTATAAAGGTTTAACTCACCCATTTGTTTGAGAAATAGAAATATCATACACAGTGACATCATCTTTGAAGAGATTATCGTGTGTGGAAAAAGTCTACCCATTTGAACAACACTTCAAAAATGGGGTTAAACGGTGATCGGTTCAACTGGTAGGCATAGGGTGTTTCTCAATATACGTTCTACCGTGCTCCACACTCTCATGCTCCGAGTCCATTCTCCGACATTCTCTTGAGTATATTCTTGTGAGCACGAGAGTGTGGAGAATGCTTAAAATATTACATTTGAGAAGTATTCACACTCCCCTACTATATTACCTCACGCTGCACCTCCCCATTCTCTGAACCTTCTTCCAGCCATGACAATGGTAATAATAGACAAAACTAGATATACACAAAGAAAACGTTTTACTTCATAATTGCCAGCTACATATGTGAATAATAATAATCTATCTAGCAAGATAGTTAAACAGGCAAAATGACCTAAATCTAATGTTATGCAAGGTAGATGTACATTTTTCGTAGGTAGCTAGCAATTCTTTGTGGTTAGCTAGCTATCCAGTTAGCCCAATTGACATACTATGGACTTGCGACTTACCCATTCACTGAACCGTCTTCAAGCCAGGACAATGGCAATAGAGACAAAACTAGATAAACACAAAGCAACTGTTTTACTTCATAACTATCAGCTAGTTATATGTGAATCATAATAATGTAGCTAACCAGATAGTTTAACAGGCAAAAATGACCTTAAACTAATGTTATGCAAAATAAATGTCAATTCTTTGTGGGTAACTAGCTAATAGTTCTTCATGGCTATCTTTAATAACTCTACCTACAGTACCAGTCAAAATGTTGTACACCCTACTCATTCAAGGGTTTTTCTTAATTTTTACTATTTTCTACATTGAGAATAATAGTGAAGACATCAAAACTATGAAATAACACATATGGAATCATGTAGTAACCAAAAAGTGTTAAACAAATCAAAATATATTTTAGATTTGAGATTCTTCAAATAGCCACCCTTTTCTTGATGACAGCTTGGCACACTCTTGGAATTATCTCAACCAACTTCACCTGCAATTATTTTCCAACAGTCTTGAAGGACTTCCCACATATGCTGAGCACATGTTGGCTGCTTTTCCTTCACTCTGCCGTCCGACTCATCCCAAACCATCTCAATTGGGTTGAGGTCGGGGGATTGTGGAGGCCAGGTCATCTGATGCAGCACTCCATCACTATCCTTCTTGGTCAAATAGCCCTTACACAGACTGGAGGTGTGTTGGGTCATTGTCCAGTTGAAAAACAAAAGCCCAAACCGGATGGCGTATCGCTGCATAATGCTGTGGTAGACGTGCTGGTTAAGCGTGCCTTGATTACTAAATAAATGACTGACAGTGTCACCAGCAAAGCACGCCCACACCATAACACCTCCTCCTCCATGCTTTATGGTGGGAACTACACATGTGGAGATCATCCGTTCACCAACACCGCGTCTCACAAAGACACGGTGGTCGGAACCAAAAATCTCAAATTTGGACTCCAGACCAAAGGACACATTTCCACCGGTCTAATGTCCATTGCTCACGTTTCTTGGCCCAAGCAGGTCTCTTCTTATTATTGGTGTCCTTTAGAAGTGATTTCTTTGCAGTAATTTGACCATGAAGGCCTGATTCATAAAGTCCCCTCTGTATAATTGATGTTGAGATGTGTCTGTGACTTGAATTCTGTGAAACATTTATTTGTGCTGCAATTTCTGAGGCTGGTAACTCTAATGAACTTAATTATCCTCTGCAGCAAAGGTAACTCTGGTCTTCCATTCCTGTGGCGGTCCTCATGAGAGCCAGTTTCATCATAGCGCTTGATGGTTTTTGCGACTGCATGAAGAAACGTTCAAAGTTCTTGACATTTTCCGTATTGACTGACCTTCATGTCTTAAAATAATGATGGGACTGTCGTTTCTCTTTGCTTATTTGAGCTGTTCTTACCATAATATGGACTTGGTCTTTTACCAAAAGGGCTATCTTCTTTATACCAGTTAGCCCTATTGACTTATCATGGGCTTGCGATGTCCGTAGGCAGGTAAACATGCCAAAAATGAACACAGCATGTATTTTTAAACGTATCAAGATAAGGCATAACAACATAAAAATAGTGTGGCAACATATGAGATGTGAATAGGCAACATTTCATTTCTTAGTCGGATTGTATTTTCTCTCGCTTCAGCTCAAATAATGGACGCAATTGATTTCAAGAAATGTTGATTTATTTTTATGTGGTTGCGTAATATTTCTTTCCATACTTTCTGATGAAGCTTGCATTGATGCATGCTTCAGAATATGTACAAGCGGAGTACGCATTCAAGAAGTGCCCTCCGTGCTCCATTTAGCATACTTTGATTTTGATACTCCGACACTCCCGTGCTCCAATTTGCGTGCTCGGAGCATGGTAGTATGCATTTAGAGAAACACCCATCGTTTTTGTTGACACCTATGATTATGTAGCATATTCTTGTACACTACAGAGTCACACAGACTACTGACTGGACTGATGAAGGTTTGTGGTTTTCTCACCTCTCTGGACAGACCTAGCTCAAAAAAGTAGGCTATTATTCTTTTCACACTTAGGTGTACTTTAATTATTTTGCCTCAATTGCACTGGTCAAGTTAAACCAAGTGCACCTAAAGTAGAGAAAAATACTATTTTTACTAGGTCATTCCACAGTTACAATACTCCAAATGACCTCTAGGAGGTCTGTAGTGCATAGAGCATGTATTGATATGTGCCAGCGAGAATAGGGGTGGAGCATTACGTAGTGTATATGGAGGAATCACTTACAGGATGAAACAAGTGAAGTGTATTTCCTATCATTCACAGAAACATTCTGAAGTGTAAAGGCGGCCACATGCTTTCCAGCCGAAACAGTTCGGAATAGTTTGTGCATATATTATGTCGACATTTCGTGATGTTTTTGTTCATTTTGTTCTTCGACAAGGGTTTTTCGGTTGTTCGTGAACACCAAAAATTATTGAGGCAAACCGAAGTCAGTAGCCAAAGTCGGTAGCTAAAGCCGGTAGCCAAGTCTATGCCCCTTCGTCTGTGATTGGTCAACAGTAGGGATTCTTCAATAAAGTGTTGGTTGTCATTCAATGAGAGACTAATCGTTATCATGCACATTTTTCACTTGAGAAATCCTTTGCAAAAGATTAAGATCTCCTCTGCAAAAACTTCAAAATGAATGACATTTCTTGAGTTATCTAGCTACGGCGTCTCAAAACGGACAAAAAGTGCTTTTGCCACTTTTGTCTAGTTTTTCAAGCAAAGGTATTTTTAAGGAAGCGTGAGAGCACGCTCGTTCGATTCACTTAGCTGAGTTTGAAATGGGTTCTACCTGGAACTAAAAAGGGCTATCCTATCAGGACAGCCAAATAACCCTTTGGAACCCTTTTTTCTAAGCGTGTAGGGGTCAGGGATGTAACTGGCTGGGTAGGGCTCTTGGCTGTAGCATGGATACACCTTCTACTCTACATTCTGTAAACTAATGATTACAGTTCAATAATTGATCAAACCTATAATCTTGTAAGTTATAAGATATTGTGTTAGTCAACATGGCATGCAGTACATCAGTGGAGCTGTGTTTCTAATTGTCATCGACTTCAACAACGAAGAATGAACAAACTGACTGAGGCCACAGCACAGTAGTAAGTACCAGCATCAGAGAGGCTGAGGTTCCTCTTGGGGAGGTTGTAAACACAGCTCTGTGTAGGAGACCCAGCCTCAGGGCTGTTCTCACACTGATCACTCCTGTCTCCATAGGTGTACATGATACCTGGATAGGACGGGATTCTCCTGAGCCATGTCTGAACCAATAGACACTGACTACTCCTGCACAGGTCACAGTGTGTTTTGCGTTTTGACGTTGTGCCTAAGAAAGGTAGATCACAAAAAAGCATGGTTATGGAAATGTGTAATAAAGAATATAAGTAAGTACTATATAATAAAAAAACAGTATTTGTAATATTTTCACCTGTCAGCATTAACATGGTTCCATGAGCAAACAGCATGTGATTCAAGAAAATCTTCCCACAATAGTAGGTCCCAATGTCCTCTTGCTTTGTCGCAGAAATATTGAGGCGATGTGTTTTTGCCTGCCATCACAGTGAATCAGCCAACATCAAATTCATTGAAGAATAGCACATCACTCAGGTACATAGAAGATTTAGCGATGTGCTGAAGCACCATGCCGGTGATGAGTTTGTACCTTACCATGTAGTTTATGTTCTCACTGGTCATGTGGCATTCAATAGTCACATTGCCTCCAAGCTCTGCTTTCTGGGAAGAAGTTGGCTGAACAATAACTGGTGTTTGAGATGCACCTGAAAAAAACAACTACATTTACAACATTTACCAAATGCCTATAGTAAGCACTTTAAATATATAGCAAACATGTTTAACATTAGTCAATTGAGCTAGATGTTACTTCCATGCTTTCCAGATCAAAAGAAAGGTGCTTATTTGTCTTGCTTGCTCCTTCACGGGATGAGATTGACCTGTGTAAAATGCAGTCTCTCTCACAGAAATGAATGGAAACTTAAGTTTATGCGTTCATTGGTTGATCTCAGGTACCTTCTGAGTTTGATGGTAAGATTTGATTGGCTGAACACTCGATAGGCCGCCCAGTAGGCCATGAATGGAACAAACACTGTCCTTTCATGTTGTTGTACAGCTTGATTCCGTGTTGCACAACTTTATCACATAGCAAGTTTGAATATGTGGATGTTCAGTTTATTTATTTTTAACAATGTGACTACTATGGATTTATCCTTAATTAGGTCTAACTACAGCTCATGCTGTCTACAATACTATGTACTGCAGCAGGCCAACAGAGGGCTTGTCCACCCAAAGTAAGAGGCACAACAGCAAGAGTCAATGGATCCCTTTACTTAATGTTTGTCTTGCCATTGTGGTCCAAGGGAGTCATACAGTAGTTGGGACCTGGTTGGCCACATGTCTTGACCCTGTCATCCTCTAGGGCCTCTATGACTACCACACATTCACTTCATAAAACAGAGAAACAGGAAACTTGTTGCTTAACCAGCAGAATCTCATATACTATTTATTCTTGAATGAATGGCCGAATAAAAAGCCCTCCCATTATATAATTAGAACGTGATGACACTTTACATCCCACTTCAAACCATTGTTTGTCATAGCTAGCCACCTAGCCACCATGCATGAAATGGTATAGTATGAATCTGCAGGTAGCTAAAGCTAACCAACTAGGTTCAATGTTAGCTAGCTTTTTCTGTGGCTAAACCAACTATGATGTAAATATGTTTCATTTATTCCTATTTACAAATGGCATACAGGTTTGTTATTAAGGCACATGAGAGTTCACATGTTCCAGAAGGCATTTCTGCCAAAAAACACATTTTTATAAAAATACAAATAAACGCTTAAATGCCTCTCCTGTGAAGTAGTGACGTGCGACATACGCCTAGCTTCCTGAAACAGGTAACAAATATATATTAGAGTCAGTTTTATAAGTAACTTTTTTGCTTTTGGCTGAAAGTTGTCAGGGGCAACATGAACAACAAGTAAAGATGGTGAGAACAATAGTGACACCACATAGACATCCTGCTGAAAACCAAATAGAGACACAGAGACACAGAGAGCAGGTAGATGGTTGCTGTGTGCACAAAGCCAGCAAGCCCACCTGACCAAAGCGTAGACACGGCCTCGTCTTGGGCTTACAGAAGACTGCAGAGAACCTGTAGAACTTGTTGTTTGGGGGTGGGTTTGAATGGCATGCTATCAACACAACTAGAAGAGGACAACACATTACAGAGGAGAGATGATTTGAATAAATAGGTTCTCTCCAATACTTATTCAACTACTCCCTGGAACTCAATACAAAAGTACACACAAACACGAGTCATTGTCTTTGTCATATAGAGATCACTCTGCTACCCATTTTATTTTGAGTGATTGTGTGGCTCCTCCTGGTAACTAAGCTACACTTTATAATAACTTAGTTGATGTTGGTAGTAATGATCCAGTGATGATGACTACCTAGCCTGTTTGATGCATGTGACACTATGATTCTGAAATGGATTTATAACATGATACAGATGTGTAATATGCATGTAATAAATTACCTTGTTAAAGATTCTTAACCAAACATTGTCTTTGTTGAGCATTTCTTGACAGCTATTATGACTACACACAGGAAAATAAGTTTTCAACGATTCTTTGTGATTAATTTGAACATTTTGTCCATTCTAAAATTTGCTACCATCTCTACTATTAAGGCAGTTATGGGGACTTTCATTTTTTTTCTTTTGTCATTTAGCAGACGCTCTTATCCAGAGCAACTTACAGAAGCAATTAGGGTTAAGTGCCTTGCTCAATCAACAGCACATCGACAGATTTTTCACCTAGTTGGCTCGGGGATTAGAACCAGCGACCTTTCGGTTACTGGCACAACGCTCTTAACCACTAAGCTACCTGCCGCCCTCTTTCATGTACACTGCTGCACCCTATTGAAAGAGAAATGAAGTGCAGTACTTCAACCTGCACATATGCACGTTCATATTTTGTATTGTTTGTGAAAACTTCTTAGTTACAATGTGTACATTGTCATATTTGGATTATATTTTCAACAATATCAGCTCTCTTCAAAATATACTCAGCTAAGAAGTCTATTTTTAGTTCAGGCTTTTCTCATGAAGAGAGTGAGTTGTGCCCTCAGTAACATGGATGTTTGTGGCTTTGATGCACTGAGGTCTGTCAAGACAGTGTGTGGTGGGGACTGGCGGTCATTGCTGGGGGGCTAGAAAGGAGTTAAGCTGTGTGGAAAATCTATTTAGGGCCTTCAGAACACCACAGAGATGTGATGCAGGATACAGCTTAAAAAAAGAGAGTTTGAGACAACTGAAAGTGTTAGTCAATAGAATGTCCTCTATGCATGCTATTATGCACAACATGTAATCTGGATGCAATGTCCCTACAAACTTCTCAGTTTAACTTGAAGAATATGAGTGAAAATCAAACAACACAACTAAATTACAGTGAATTAATGTTTTATTTTATAACAACAGTATCACAACAGTAATGTAAAAAGGAGTTTGACAGAATACAAGCAATTGTAACACAATTCTAATGATAAAAACACAGTGTGTAACAGAAAAAGCAATGCAAGTCTTAAAGGAGGTAAATCTATGTTTCAGTCCATGTTTTGGCACCTCACCCCAGAATACACAGTGTCTCTCTCCATGGCGCTCCTCTGTCTCTGGGTCTTTGGCTTCTTGTGGATGACATTCAGAGCAGTGTAATGGACCGACGTGGAGTGTGTCATCATCTTCTTGATCCTAAGAGGAATAGCAAAACAAATTCCAAAGACATCAGGAAATGACCAGATAATTTGATAGAATAATTTACAGTAAATCAAAGTCATACTCAGAATAGTTCACCATAAGGTACATACCTGGTTATGTGAACTGGGGGCTGCCGTACCACTTAGCTGAGGATGCGTTCCTTTTAGACAAACATGAAGGAATCATCAACATCAACATCTTCATCATACAATGAATTTACCCAGTTTCACAAATAACATGTAATGTATACTGTACCAGCAGTTTAAGCATATATTGTGGCCAATGATAATGCCTACCTTGGCACAGCAGAGAGGTTTTCTTGGTCATCTTATACAAAACACAACCAAGGACAAGGATGAGGATGACACAAAGAGCCAACGCTACACCAAGACAGTACACCAAGAGAACATGGTCCTCCTTACAACCATCTGTAGAAATACAGACAGTGATAGAGGAAATTCAGGACATTTTGTTCAACCAGGCATAGAATGTTACGACATTTTAGAAATGTCAGAAATATCACTAACAGTCCAGCTTGGTCCCATTCCCAAACAGTATCTCCCCACATGAAGCCACAGCACAGTAGTAAGTCCCAGCATCAGAGAGGCTGAGGTTCCTCTTGTGGAGGTTGTAGACACAGCTCTGTGTAGGAGACCCAGCCTCAGGGCTCGTCTCACACTTATCACTCCTGTCTCCATTGTTGTAAATGATTCCTGGATGGGATTCTCCTGAGCCATGTCTGAACCAATAGACACTGTGTTCTCCTGCACAGGTCTCAGTGTGTATTGCATTTTGACGTTGTGCCTAAGAATGGTAGAGCACAAAAAGCATGGTTATGGAAAATTACTAATAAAAAATATAAATAGGTACCGTATAATAAAAAAACTGTATTTGTAATATTTTCACCTGTCAGCATTAACATGGTTCCATGAGCAAACAGCATGTGATTCAAGAAAATCTTCCCACAATAGTAGGTCCCAATGTCCTCTTGCTTTGTCGCAGAAATGTTGAGGTGAAATGTGTTTTTGACAGCCATCACAGTGAATCAGCCATCATCAAATTCCTTGTAGAATAGCACATCACTCAGGTACTTAGAAGATTTAGCGCGATGTACTGAAGCACCATGCCGGTGGTGAGTTTGTACCTTACCATGTAGTTTATGTTCTCACTTGTCATGTGGCATTCAATAGTCAAATTGCCTCCAAGCTCTGCTTTCTGGGAAGAATTGGGCTGAACAAATGCCTATAGTAAGCACTTTAAATGTATAGTAAACATGTATAACATTAGTCAATTGAGCTAGATGTTACTTCCATGCTTTCCAGATAAAAAAAAGGGTGAGGAGCTTATTCGGTCTTGCTTGCTCCTTCACGGGACGAGATTGACCTGTGTAAAATGCAGTCTTTCTACAGAAAATAACGGAAACTTGCGTTTGTGTTCATTGGTTGATCTCAGGTACCGTCTGATTTTGATGGTCAGATTTGATTGGCTGAACACTCGATAGGCCGCCCAGTAGGCCATGAATGGAACACACACTGTCCTTTCATGTTGTTGTACAGCTTGATTCTGTGTTGCACAACTTTATCACATAGCAAGTTTGAATATGTGGATGTTCAGATGTATTTTTTAAACAATGTGACTACTGTGGATATATCCTTAATTAGGTCTAACTACAGCTCATGCTGTCTACAATACTATGTACTGCAGCAGGCCAACAGAGGGCTTGTCCACCCAAAGTAAGAGGCACAACAGCAAGTTTAAATTGATCCCTTTACTTAATGTTTGTCTTGCCATTGTGGTCCAAGGGAGTCATACAGTAGTTGGGACCTGGTTGGCCACATGTCTTGACCCTGTCATCCCTCTAGGGCCTCTATGACTACCACACATTCACTTCATAACACAGAGAAACAGGAAACATGACAGTAGTCTTTGCTTAACCAGCAATATCTCATATACTATTTATTCTCCAATGTATGGATCGAATAAAAGCCCTCCCCATTATATAAATAGAAGGAGGCTATTTCTTCTTGGCCCAGATGATGATGACACTTTACATCCCACTTCAAACCATGGTTTGTGTTTAACTACGTACTTCAGATCTCTAGGTCAAATGACCTAATAAATAGTTTGTTGTGGTTTTTCACAGATATCAGTAGACCATGTATATATAACTAACTGCCTCATATAAATACTGTTCTATTGTTGATAAAAAAGGGCATCATGAAGAGCAAAAGCGTATGTCATACAACTGACTGACACAACTGAGACATCCTGCTGAAACCACAGAGAGAGAGAGAGAGAGAGAGAAGCTGCAAGATTTGTGACCTGTTGCCACAAGAAAAGGGCAACCAGTGAAGAACAAACACCATTGTAAATACAACCCATATTTATGTTTATTTATTTTCCCATTTGTACTTTAACTATTTGCACATTGTTACAACACTGTATATATACATAATATGACATTTGAAATGTCTTTATTCTTTTGAAACTTCGAGTGTAATGTTTACTGTTAATATTTATTGTTTATTTCACTTTTGTTTACTATCTACTTCACTTGCTTTGGCAATGTTAACACACGTTTCCCATGCCAATAAAGCCCTTAAATTGAAATTGAATTGAATTGAGAGAGAGAGAGAGAGAGAGAGAGAGAGAGAGGTCCTGTGCAGAAGGCCAACAGGCCTTATCAAAGTGTAGATAGCTACAGCCTCGTGTTTTGTTCATAACAGACATCAGTATACATTAAATATGTTGCTGTGTATGTGAGGGGATGTGTCATGCAATCAGTAGGCCTATGTCTTAAAGAGAAAACAAAGAAGAAACCTCCTCCACTACAACTGCATGATGCCTGAGTATGGCCTGTCCTCCTTCTGTGGTGGTGGCTGTTGTGCCACTTTCACTATGAGTAATTATGTTGAAAGAGGCCTACTTTATTTACTGTAAATGATGCAAGGGACTACCTGACTTAACATAAATAAGAAGACGTTGACCTTTACATTGTATGCACTGTGTTTAGAGACCATTGTTGCACTAAGGGGGTGTGAACAGTACGGTGGCCCTGAAAAGGAAAGTAGAGTGCAGTGTGTTGCTGCAGGTCAGTCTTCCATTGTTAAAAGTCTATGAAAGGTTAGTTTCCAATAGTGGAAAGACACTGTAACACCCTCCACTGTGACCACAGTGGTGTGTGAACAGAATGCGTTGAGTTCAACCTATTCTAATTAATTTGGTTTACAATTGAAAATGCTTTATTTTTCTTCACATTTTAGTAGTAGCTCTTATCCAGAGTGACTTAGAGTTAGTGAGTGCGTCATTTTTTTTCTCCATACTGGTCCCCGTGGGAATTGAACCCACAACCCTGACGTTGCCAAAGCGCCATGCTCTACCAACTGAGCTACACGGGACTACAAATGCAAATCAAATGTAAAATGAGTTTGACAGAGAAGCAATGCATGAAAATCTGTATACTTTATATTACATTTGAAAAAGCATTGACCACTGTTTTCATCACATTTTACTGCAGCATTCATATAGAGCAAGTTAAGCTAGAGCTAGTTAAACAGAGCTATCTAGTATGAAGGGGAAATTGTTTCATATATCCAGTTCTACTGTCAAATTCCAGAGTACATGACCATTGTCTCTTCGTCCATGTTTCCTCCTAATGAAGTTTAATGGACGTCTGTTGTATTGTTTTACTGTCTGATCCCAGAGTACACCGTCTGTTCCTCCATGTTGCTTCTCTGTTTTCTAGACCTGTTCTTTTTGTTGCTCAGATTCAGAGCTACGTAATGGAGACTGTCTGCATCTTGGCTCTGTGAAGAACAATTATAGAATGGGGGGAAATACAGTGAGGGAAAAAAGTATTTGATCCCCTGCTGATTTTGCACGTTTGCCCACTGACAAAGAAATGTTCAGTCTATCATTTTAATGGTAGGTTTATTTGAACAGTGAGAGACAGAATAACAACAAAAAAACCCAGAAAAACGCATGACAAAAATGTTATAAATTGATTTGCATTTTAATGAGGGAAATAAGTATTTGACCCAGGTGTCTTATACAGGTACGAGCTGAGATTGGGAGCACACTCTTAAAGGGAATGCTCCTAATCTCAGCTTGTTACCTGTACGAAAGACACCTGTCCACAGAAGCAATCAATCAATCAGATTCCAAACTCTCCACCATGGCCAAGACCAAAGAGCTCTCCAAGGATGTCAGGGACAAGATTGTAAACCTACACAAGGCTGGAATGGGCTACAAGACCATCGCCAAGCAGCTTGGTGAGAAGGTGACAACAGTTGATGTGATTATTCCCAAAATGGAAGAAACACAAAATAACTGTCAATCTCCCTTGGCCTGGGGCTCCATGCAAGATCTCACCTCGTGGAGTTGCAATGATAATGAGAACGGTGAGGAATCAGCCCAGAACTACACCAGAGGATCTTGTCAATGATCTCAAGGCAGCTGGGACCATAGTCACCAAGAAAACAATTGGTAACACACTACACCGTGAAGGACTGAAATCCTGCAGCACCCGCAAGGTCCCCCTGCTCAAGAAAGCACATATACAGGCCCGTCTGAAGTTTGCCAATGAACATCTGAATGATTCAGAGGAGAACTGGGTGAAAGTGTTGTGGTCAGATGAGACCAACATGGAGCTCTTTGGCATCAGCTCAACTCGCCGTGTTTGGAGGAGGAGGAATGCTGCCTATGACCCCAAGAACACCATCCCAACCGTCAAACATGGAGGTGGAAACATTATACTTTGGGGGTGTTTTTCTGCTAAGGGGACAGGACAACTTCACCGCATCAAAGGGACGATGGACGGGGCCATGTACCGTCAAATCTTGGGTGAACCTCTTCCCTTAGCCAGGGCATTAAAATGGGTCGTGGATGGGTATTCCAGCATGTAAATGACCCAAAACACACGGCCAAGGCAACAAAGGAGTGGCTCAAGAAGAAGCACATTAAGGTCCTGGAGTGGCCTAGACCTTAATCCCATAGAAAATCTGTGGAGGAGCTGAAGGTTCGAGTTGCCAAACGTCAGCTTTGAAACCTTTATGACTTGGAGAAGATCTGCAAAGAGTAGTGGGACAAAATCCCTCCTGAGATGTGTGCAAACCTGGTGGTCAACTACAAGAAACGTCTGACCTCTGTGATTGCCAACAAGGGTTTTGCCACCAAGTGCTAAGTAATGTTTTGCAGAGGGGTCAAATACTTTATTTCGCCTCATTAAAATGCAAATCAATTTATAACATTTTTGACATGCGTTTTTTCTGGATTTTTTTCGTTGTTATTCTGTCTCTCACTGTTCAAATAAACCTACCATTAAATTATAGACTGATCATTTCTTTGTCAGTGGGCAAACGTACAAAATCAGCAGGGGATCAAATACTTTTTTTCCCTCACTGTATTCGCAATATGTGATTATTTAATGGAACCATTAAATACAAAATATAAAGAATTGTACTTACCCTTGTATCCAATTCGAGACTGCTGGCCCTCTTGTCTGAGACCGGGTCCTGAAAAAGAAAGACAGAAAATATAAAGATGCAACCTCTCATTACTGAGACATCTGTTGATGGTTATATCAAAGAAGAGCAACTTCTATAAATAAGTCACTTACCTCTGCACTGCATACATGCTCTCTTGTTCATCTTGTAAATAATGCAAGTCAGGACAATGATCAGGATTAGAGAGAGCCAATGCTGCGCCCAGACAATACAGTAAGAGAAGAGGGTCTGCGCCATTGTCTGTGAAAATTAACATGGTGGTAGAAGTATAGTAACTAGAAGGATGATTGCATCGTTTTCTAATGTGATCTAAATAACCGTAACTGTATACAGTTTTACACGGTAGATTATAGAACAGATATAAACAAAAATGTACATTTCATCACCTACCCTTGATCTCCAGCTTGGTCCCGTTTCCAAACAGTATCTCCCCACACGAGGCCACAGCACAGTAGTAAGTCCCAGCATCAGAGAGGCTGAGGTTCCTCTTGGGGAGTTTGTAGACACAGCTCTGTGTAGGAGACCCAGCCTCAGGGCTCTTCACACTGATCACTCCTGTCTCCATGGGTGTAAATGATTCCTGGATGGGATTCTCCTGAGCCATGCCTGAACCAATAGACACTGTGTTCTCCTGCACAGGTCTCAGTGTGTATTGTACAGTTCAGAGTCACAGAGTCTCCCTTGCTGGACTGACTCAGACACAGACTGTTGAGTAAGTAAATGCTGGTTCCTGGAATCTGCACCTTTTACCCAATAAATCCAAGGTTGTAATGAACTTCTAATTAAATATGAAATACACCATTTCCATATGCAAAACCCCTGAAACAGTAACATTGCATATTAACTTCTGTGTTACTTACCCTTATGCATCAGAAATACACCATTTCCAAAGATCATGTAATCATAAACACGTGCAGCACAGTAGTACATCCCCACATCCGATGGCTTGGCATCTGAAATGGTCAGCACAAAACCGTCAGCCGTTGTTCTCTGCAGCAAACCGAAGTGTTGTTGTCAAACTCACCATAGAACGTTGGATCTTTTGAGTGAAGGTAAAGAGATAGCATCATCACAGGAGCTTGTCCTATTGTGAGTTTGAACCAGTTGTAGTAGTCACCACCAGTCCCAGAGATGAAGCATTTCAAATCAACTGTGTCTCCAGTGATGAAGGTCTTCAAAAGATCAGACTGAGTAATGATACCTTTTGACAGCACTGAAAATATACATTTTTTATGTCAATCAAAGTGTACACATCAGATTCATGCGTTTACAGGTCCCATAACAGTATGTATTTTTTATCTTGTCAACATAATGTCTTACCTGCTCTAAATAAAAGAGAGATTATGAGACACAGTTTTGTCATCATCCTTCTGTGGATAGCATGTCCTTATGTCGTCCTGTGTGTCAGATAAGAGTGAGAATCAAGAGGTTATGGGTGTCTTTTTATACATGACTGGAGAGAGGGTCCACAAGCCTTATTGGCTGCTGTGACATTAGTAAAGACACGGCACAGGACAGTTGAACCCTCCCCTCTGATCATGTTCTATCCTCATGCTAAATGAGTACACTTTCCATTTTCTTCAGAAAGCTATCGCCTTGGTAATGATTGAGAGATAGGGACACCAAACGCATATATATTGTTGTCCACATTTCAGTTCCTGTATTTGATTGTTTATGATAATATGGCATGATTATGATTGACAAGCTCCTATCTACACACTCATAAAGGTGCCATTTAATAAACATATCATTAACATTATTTAAAGTATGACAAATGCCTGTGAATGCCTTCTCCAGTAGTTTAAAACATCTCAAACTCCTAAGCCATTGTGGAGGGCAGGGGTTCTACTAAGATAACATATGGAATTGTTTTAAGATCATACCATGGATCAGTTACCTATTTTATTTTCAACTTTAGGGACCCTTTAGGTATCAATAACTAATAAAGTATTTATTAAATATTGAATTTGGAGATATAGGAAAGGTTTTTTAGACACATATTTAACTCCTAATTTTTGTTGGCACAAAACTACCATACGTCCATTCGTTTGTACGGGTTACCGTCAGACGAGTCCCGTGATACTTGTGGGGGTCGTAGAGCAAAACGGTGTTCGTGAGTCTCATCTTTCCATATACGCTACAGTTGTTTTCATGAGAATATTTATTTTTGGGATGTCTCATGGTCTGACAAACACCACTGTAGCTCGGCCACCTTCCACCGCAGATGAGGAAGGCTGACATAGGAGGATGTGGTGGATTAAAACAGAACCCATGCAGATGTCTCTAGCTTAAACTGACAGATTTTGATTGGTATTTTTTAAATTATGTTACTTAGATTAATTCAAGAGTCATGGACATTGCGTCAAATTAGAAAGACAGAAAAAATACAAATCATGCACATTCCGTTATTTTATGCTGTTGAATGCATACACTGAAGAGTGTAAATGTCAATATGGCATACATACATATTGTCATCTTGTTCTGATATGGCACATATACATATTGTCATCTTGTTCTGATGAACTCAAGATCAATGGAAACAGGATACACCTGAACTCCTGAGTGACGCAGTGGTCTAAGGCACTGCATTGCAGTGCTAACTGTGCCACTAGAGATCCTGGTTCGAATCCAGGCTCTGTGCAGCCGGCCGCGACCGGAGACTCATGGGCGGCGCACAATTGGCGTAGCGTCGTCCAGGGTAGGGGAGGGAATGGCCGGCAGGGGATGTAGCTCAGTTGATAGAGCATGGCGTTTTGCAACGCCAGGGTTGTGGGTTTGATTCTCACGGGGGGCAGTATAAAAAATATGTATTCACTAAACTGTAAGTCGCTCTGGATAAGAGCGTCTGCTAAATGACGTAAATGTAAATGTAACTCAATTTCGAGTCTCATAGCAAAGGGTCTGAATACTTATGTAAATAAGGCATTTCTGTTTTTATTTTTTAATACATTTGCAAATATTTCTAAACCTGTTTTTGCTCCGTCTGAAATACTTTCAAGGCCCTCTAGATGCAAGCTCTTTCTGAAGGCCCTCTCCAAAAGGGGGAGGCTTGATCAATACCGTCTCAAACCTACTTTCACTAATTATCTGGAAGGGTCTCAGAAAGAACTTGCATCTAGAGTGCCTTGGAAAGTGTTTCAGACCCCTTGACTTTTTCCACATTTTATTATGTCACAGCTTTATTGTAAAATGGATGTAAACATTTGCTGTCCTTAAGCCATTTTGCCACAACTTTGGAAGTATGCTTGGGTTCATTGTCCATTTGGAAGACTCATTTGCGACTAAGCTTTAACTTCCTGACTGATGTCTTGAGATGTTGCTTCAATATATCCACATAATTTTCCTTCCTCATGATGTTTAAAAGCACAATCAATTTAGTGTATGTAAACTTCTGAACCACTGGAATTGTGATACAGTGAATTATAAGTGAAATAATCTGTCTGTAAACAATTGTTTGAAAAATTACTTGTGTCATGCACAAAGTAGATGTCCTAACCGACTTGCCAAAACTGAAAAACAAGTATAATGACTCCAACCTAAGTGTATGTAAACTTCCGACTTCAACTGTAAGGTCCCACGGTTGACAGTGCATATCAGAGCAAAAACCAAGCCATGAGGTCAAGGAATTGTCCGTAGAGCTCCGAGACAGGATTGTGTCAAGGCACAGATAAGGGGAAGGGTAGCATTGAAGGTCCCCAAGAACACAGTGGCCTCCATCATTCTTAATGGAAGAAGTTTGGAACCAGAGCTGGTCGCCCGGCCAAACTGAGCAATCGTGGGAGAAGGGCCTTGTTCAGGGAGGTGACCAAGAACCCGATGGTCACTCCTGACAGAGCTCTAGAGTTCCTCTGTGGAGATGGGAGAACCATCTCTGCAGCACTCCACCAATCAGGCCGTAATGGTAGAGTGGCCAGACAGAAGCCACTCTCAGTAAAAGGCACATGACAGCCCGCTTGGAGTTTACCAAAAGGCACCTAAAGACTGGTAAGGCAATAAATAGGCCATAGTGCAAAAATAGTTACAATTTCAGTATTAACACTGGAATGATAGATGTACAAAAGATGATGTGCAAATAGAGATACTGGGGTTCAAATGAGCAAAATAAATAACAATATGGGGATGAGGTAGTTGGGTGGGCTAATTTCAGAATGGCTGTGTACAGGTACAGTGATCGGTAAGCTGTTCTGACAACTGACGCTTAAAAGTTAGTGAGGAGATAAGAGTCTCCAGCTTCAGAGATTTTTACAGTTCGTTCCAGTCATTGGCAGCAGAGAACTGGAAGGAATGGCGGCCAAAGGAGGTGTTGGCTTTGGGGATGACCAGTGAGATATACCTGCTGGAGCGCAGACTACGGGTGGGTGTTGCTATGGTGACCAGTGAGCTAAGATTTGCCTAGCAGTGATTTATAGATGACCTGGAGCCAGTGGGTTTGGCGACGAATATGTAGTGAGGGCCAGCCAACAAGAGTGTACAGGTCACAATGGTGGGTAATATATGGGGCTTTGGTGACAAAACGGATGGCACTGTGATAGACTACATCCAATTTGTGTTGGAGGCTATTTTGTAAATGACATCGCCGAAGTCAAGGATCGGTAGGATACACAGTTTTACGAAGGCATGTTTGGCAGCATGAGTGAAGGAGGCTTTGTTGTGAAATAGGAAGCCGATTCTAGATCTAACTTTTGATTGGAGATGCTTAATGTGAGTCTGGAAGGAGAGTTTACAGTCTAACCAGACACCTAGGTATTTGTAGTTGTCCACAGCGTCAGTTGTCAGAGCAGCTTACCGATCACTGCACCTGTACACAGCCATTCTGAAATTAGCACACCCAACTACCTCATCCCCATTTATTTTGCTCATTTGCACCCTCAGTATCTCTATTTGCACATCATATTTTGCACATCTATCATTCCAGTGTTAATACGAAATTGTAACTATTTTGCACTATGGCCAGTTATAGGCCTTACCTCCATAACTTACTACATTCACACACACTGTATATATATTTCTGTTGTATTTTTGACATGCCGTGTGTGTGGTTAAAACAGAGGTTTTGGTGTAGACGGTGAGGGTGGAGACCTTGCTGCATCCCAAATGGCACCCTATCCCCTATATAGTGCACTACCTTTGACCAGAGGCACTTCTTTTGACCAGGGCCCATAGGGGTGCCATTTCAGAAGCACACTTGTCATTTGGTTGATAACGGTTTTGTTATCTATAAGTAAACAGAGTGCATGGCCCTGAAAATGGTCTGAAGTGTAACACCTGAGGGTTGGTTATCAACCTTCTCAGAATCCATCTGTCCAGCAGAAATAGTGAAATTGAAAAAAGTGCATGATGACCAAAGACACCACAAGGGTTATCACAGGCTTTAGAAACACAATGAGACAAAGTATCTGCATGCAAATCAAACTGCATTGGTAGCAAACCATAACAAACCCTTAATGTCACAGTAACAAAGGAGGTGTGAACTCAAAAGTACCTAAGAAAAAAAATTGTTCATGCCAAATGTGCGAAGGCATGATGTCTGTTTGTTTAGTTGTTGAGTGGAAACTTCGGACCACAGAGATCTTTGTACGTGTTGTTTTCCATCCCTGTTCACACCAGCGAGGTGACACTGACCACAGGCCGAGGATGTTGTGTCTGCAGCGAATGCATCAGATGAGAGTCTGCAGAGATCATTGACACCTGCCTCTGTACACTCAACATTAGAGCAGTAGGTCTATTGTTTATGGATGCATTCACTGTGTATGCTAATACATCATGGATGCACTATGACTGAAGTTGGCCTACAAGTGCTCCAAAGTGTTGAAGATGTTGAATATAACATATTTTATGGTCATTTTGAACATAGCCCACTAAAGTATAGTTATTGTACTAAACAGCAGATGGAACAAATCTAGTCTAAAAACCTGGGGTTAGTTTGGTTTTGGTTAAGCATTAATAGTCTGGCGGTATGGATGGAAAGAGATGTGAGGCCTGATTGGTGAGAAGAGAGTGTGTGGTTTAGATGCAGAGAGAGAGAGAGAGAGAGAGAGAGAGAGAGAGAGAGAGAGAGAGAGAGAGAGAGAGAGAGAGAGAGAGAGAGAGAGAGAGAGAGAGAGAGAGAGAGAGAGAGAGAGAGAGAGAGAGAGAGAGAGAGAGGGAGAGAGAGAGAGAGAGAGAGAGAGAGAGAGAGAGAGAGAGAGAGAGAGAGAGAGAGAGAGAGAGAGAGAATAAAGTCAGTACAGCTGATCTGACAACTTCTGTCTGTAGCGTCCGAACAGTTTTGGCTACACAACAATGTGAGACTGTCACGAACATGTACATGTCAGTTTATTACTCTAGGCCACCCACAGGACTCACAAGACTCGTCTGAAGGTCTCCCAGTACCAGTTGAAAAAATGGAGACAGTTTAGTGCCAAAAATAATACATGTACAAAAATATATATATAAAACATCCCGATATTTCTTATATCTCAGATAAAGGACCGACACTTCAGAACAAACTTCCTTTTGATATTTTTTGTGGGACTAGCTGTTGTTCAATGTAGTGAATCTGTTATTTAATGAGTTTATATGGCTAATAGCAGTAACGGCAAATTACATTTTTCATCCAATATTTTTTTCATATTTTGGGGGGATACTTCAAGGGATCTTAACATTTTAAATCAAATAGCTTAAGGATCCATGGTATGACCTGCTTAACACAATTCTGTAAGGGTTGGTGTGAGGTGTGACCCAGGTGCGGTGCAGGATAGACAGTAGGCAGTAGGCAGAGATGGTGAAACAAGGATCTTTACTGGTGGTCCCAAAACCAGGATACAAATTAAAGGACTTGTCACGATAAAGTAAAGGAGGAGCAAATTGGTCTCCAAAAATAGGCTGACAGCAAACATATGAAATACTAACTACAACTGAAAACAACAATGAAACAGGGAGAACACTTCTCAAGTACCTGTACATATGTCTCGCGATCAGACACTGATTAATACTGTTTGGCATCGAGGAACTAGCAGAGAACACAGAGCAAGGGAACACAGGGAAGTGAGGGCATCAATACACAGGTGAACAGGTAGACACAGGTGACACAATAGGATAATTATTAGTCCAGACTGTGAGTGAGGAGGTGCCTACAGTTGTCGGAGGATGACACCTAGTGGGTCGCTCCAGTTCTACGAACCCCCCCGACGAACGGAATGTTGCTATCAGCCCTGGGTTCAGAATGTCCCTCCTGGGCACCCAGGACCGCTCCTCTGGCCAATAACCTACCCAGTCCACCAGAAATAGGAGACCCTCCCCACCCTGCCGACAGGCCAGAGCCGCCTCCCGGGCATAGTTCCCCGACACCACCCGAGAGGTGCTCGAACACCTTGCGTAGCTCCAGTGTGAATTGGTAGGAGTCAGAACACGCCGGAGTATGGCTCTCCCACTCCGGCGGAAGCCCAGGAAAGGGCCCGACCCGTCAACAGAGTGATAATGTAGGCCACCCGGTCCTGCTCCGGGGAAGGAGGAGTGTTGTTGGCTGAACACCAGGGAACACTGGGTGAGGAATTCCCTGCAGCCCCTGGACGTCCGTCGTACCTCTCCGGAGGTGGTAGACGGGGTTCCCGTGGTGTCCAGGCGAGATGGAGACGCCGCTGCCACTACTTCCACTCCGCCAGCTGCCGGGGCTGGTCGGGTGTCCACCCGGCTCTGCACGGCGATCGTCAACTGGCGGAGATTCTCGTGATCTGCTGCAGGCTGTGGTTGTGCTGGGTCAGCATAGCTCCCTGTGCTGCCAATGCGCTATGATACTGTGCTGCCTCCGCTGGGTCCATATTGGCTCTGTTTTCTGTAAGGGTTGGTGTGAGGTGTGACCCAGGTGCAGTGCAGGATAGACAGTAGGCAGTAGGCAGAGATGGTGAAACATGGATCTTTACTGGTGGTCCCAAAACCAGGATACAAAGTAACGGACTTGTCACGATAAAATAAAGGAGGAGCAAATTGGTCTCCAAAAACAGGCTGACAGCAAACATACGAAATACTAACTACGACTGAAAACAACAATGAAACAGGGAGAACACTTCTCAAGTACCTGTACATACGTCTCACGATCAGACACTGGTTAGTACTGTTTGGCATCAGAAACTAGCAGAGAAAAACAGAGCAAGGGGAATACAGGGAAGTGAGGGCATAAATACACAGGTGAACAGGTAGACACAGGTGACACCAATAGGATAATGATTAGTCCAGACTGTGAGTGAGGAGGTGCCTAAGGTTGTCGAAGGATGATACCTAGTGGGTCGCCTCCAGAACTGCGACCCCCTCCTGTAACACAATTCCATATGTTAGCAACTTTTGACCTAAATCCAATGACAAGGTAAAACACATTTATATTTCAAGTTGAATTCACGTTAGTTGATAACTCAACCAAATTGAAATCAAAACTAGCCATGGCACTGACGTCTGTGCCCAGTGGGAAAGCTGTGCATAGATGCAGTACACACAGGCTCTAATCGTTGACTTGATTGAACCAGGCTGCTCCTTGTCCCACAGTCTTTGCAGCATTGCAGCACTGGAGGGTGAAATTTATCCCATTATGGATCACCATAGTCTGAGACTGAGAAACCAGAACTGGGACCAACTGGTGAGATTTATCCCATTTGGATCACCATAGTCTGAGAAACCATAACTGGGTCCAAACCTGAAGCACAGATAATATACATTAAAGGGGGAATCAGCAGTTGATTCATTAATTTTTGGACTTATAAATTAATTATGTGTGCCCGTTGATTCTTGAAGAATATAACTTCTAAATGCCTCAGGAGCATAGTTCAACAGTCGCTCCCCATCAGAACCCAAACTATAAGCTTGTTTTACTCCAACGCTTGTAAACAAAGAAAGTGTAAACAAACGCTATATAGCCTCCAAACACGAATTAAAACGATCATTTTGATATCATGGATGGTCAGTCCTTGCAATCCATAGCTCTGTCTATGAATTTGAGAGAAAGTTACATTTATCCAGCCCCATCCTCAGCTTTTTCTGTTGTTATTGTTTCTACTGCTGATTGTCGCTTTTAAAGAAATTAGCTAAATTAAATGTACATTTAGCAAATGAGCTAAGATACTGTGCTAAGCATTCTGTTGGCATATATACTGTCCTCATATTAGATTAAATCTTATTCTCTATGTTAGGTTTAACAGTAGCCTTCTTACTCAATCCATAGACCAGTAGAGCTGGTATATAGGTTCTCATCATTATGTGTGTAGATCTGTTCTGCTCTGTCTGGCTGGGAATCAGAGAATATCTCTTAATTCACTGAGTCAAAGGGCATTTCATTGGTAGGGGGCGTTGTAGTTGGTATTGGACCACAATGTCAATTTCAGAAAGCAGAATAACACTCTTACAGAAATGTTATGTGGAATGTGTATATCCAAATGGATATAGTGACTTACGGAAAATACCCCATAGGGTTTGACATGTTTGGAGAAGTGTTTGGGTTCGGTTGAGTTCAAAGGTGACCACAAGGCCATTATCAGGGTTACTGCTGCTGGTAATGCTTTATTTGGATAGATGGTTTATAGATGTTCAACTAACTATGTGCTAACCCCAGCCCTAGCCACAACCCTAGCCCAACCCCTAGCCGAAATCTAGCCCTAGCCTTAACCCTAATCCTATAGCCCTAGCCTAACCCTAAAGCTAACCCTAGCTTGGCTGTAGCTACAGCTACAAAGGTAGACAGGTCTTTTCAGAGACGGCCTTATAGCTCATGATCAAAGCTCTGTCTGGGTGTCAGCGCTACTAACCAATAATATGAGGTAATCTCTGGCTCCAGCCTTGTAGTTCCTGTCACCTCACACTGTGGTTGATGCTCTTGTCATCTTTCTAATGTCAGTTGGACCTTGAAGAACAAACCATAGGACCTTCTATTCACACGTGAGTTTCAGTCAAACTCTAATGAAATCAAATTGTATTTGTCATATGCGCCGAATACAACCGGTGTAGACCTTACAGTGAAATGCTTACTTACAAGCCCTTAACCAACAATGCAGTTTTAAGAAAAATAAGTGTCAAATGAAAAATAGATGAGGAAAGATAACAGTAGCGAGGCTATATACAGGGGGTACTGATACAGAGTCAATGTACGGGGGCACAGGTTAGTCGAGGTAATTGAGGTAAAATGTACATGTGGGTAGAGGTAAAGTGACTATGCATAGATAATAAACAGAATGTAGAATTAACCATAAAAAGAGGGGGGGGGGGGGAGACAATGCAAATAGTCCGGGTAGCCATTTGGTTAGCTGTTCAAGAGTCTTATGGCTTGGGGGTAGAAGCTGTTAAGAAGCCTTTTGGACCTAGACTTGGCGCTCCGGTACCGCCTGTTGTTCGTAGCAGAGAGAACAGTCTATGACTAGGGTGGCTGGAGTCTGGCAATTTGTAGGGCCTTCCTCTGACACCGCCTAGTATAGAGGTCCTGGATGGCAGGAAGCTTGCCCCAGTGAGGTACTGGGCCGTACACATTACCCTCTGTAGTGCCTTGCAGTCGGGAAGTCGAGCAGTTGCCACACCAGGCGGTGATGCAACCAGTCAGGATGCTCTCGATGATGCAGCTGCAGAACTTTTGAGGATCTGAGGACCCATGCAAAATCTTTTCAGTCTCCTGAGGGGGAATAGGCATTGTCGGTCCCTCTTCACGACTGTCTTGGTGTGTTTGGACCATGACAGTTCGTTGGTGATGTGGACACCAAGGAACTTGAAGCTCTCCAACCCTGCCCACTACAGCCCTGTCGATGAGAATGGGGGCGTCTCGGCCCTCCTTTTCCTGTAGTCCACGATCATCTCCTTTGTCTTGATCATGTTGAGGGAGAGAGGATGTTATCCTGGCACCACACTGCTAGGTCTCTGACCTCCACCCCATAGGCTGTCTCATTGTTGTTGGTGATCAGGCTTACCACTGTTGTGTCGTCTGCAAACTTATTGATGTTGCTTGGCCATGCAGTCATGGGTGAACAGGGAGTACAGGAGGGGACTGAGCATTCACCCGTGAGGGGCCCCCGTGTTGAGGATCAGTGTGGCAGATGTGTTGTACCTACCCGTACCACCTGGGGGTGGCCGGCCAGGAAGTCCAGGATCCAGTTGCAGAGGGAGGTGTTTAGTCCCAGGGTCCTTAGCTTAGTGAGGAGATTTGAGGGCATTATGGTGTTGAAACGCTGAATAGCATTCTTACGTGGGTGTTCCCCTTTTGTCCAGGTGGAAATGGCAGTGTGGAGTGCAATAGAGATTGCGTCATCTGTGGATGTGTTGGGGCGGTATGCAAATTGGAGTGGGTCTAGGGTTTTTGGGATAATGGTGTTGATGTGAGCCATGACCAGCCTTTCAAAGCACTTCATGGCTACAGACATGAGTGCTACGGGTCGGTAGTCATTTAGGCAGGTTACCTTGCTGTTCTTGGGCACAGGGACTATAGTGGTCTGCTTGAAACATGTGGGTATTACAGACTCGGTCAGGGACAGGTTGAAAATGTCGGGCGAAGACACTTGAGTTGGTCAGCACATTCTCGGAGTACACGTCCTGTAATCCATCTGGCCATGCGGCCTTGTGAATGTTGACATGTTTAAAGGTCTTACTTACATCGGCTACGGAGAGCGCTGATGATTCACAGTCATCCGGAACAGCTGGTGCTCTCGTGCATGCTTTAGTGTTGCTTGCCTCGGCGCATAGAAGTAATTTAGCTCGTCTGGTAGGCTCGTGTCACTGGGCAGCTCGCGGCCGTGCTTCCCTTTGTAGTCCGTAATAGTTTGCAAGCCCTGCCACATCCGACGAGTGTCCGAGCCGGTGTAGTAGGATTCAATCTTATTCCTGAATTGAAGATTTGAATGTTTGATTGTTCGTTTGAGGGCGTAGCAGGATTTCTTGTAAGCGTCCGGATTGGTGTCCCGCTTCTTGAAAGCGGCAGCTCTAGCCTTTAGCTCGGTAAAGTGATGTTGCCTGTGACATGGCTTCTGGTTGGGATATGTACGTACGGTTACTGTGGGGACGACGTCGTCAATGCACTTATTGAGTATACCACTGATGTGGTATACTCCTGAATGCCAAGATGAGGCCATATATATGCTTTGGACAGGCCCGCTGGCCTACTACACACTCTGTGGATTTTTAGCAGGATTTCTATGTGGTGTCAGTCAGTTGCTCTCATTCTTCGTTGTTCACCCCATGACAATTAGCAACACAGACCATTGACATGCAAATCCACACAGTATCTTATCACTTACAAGATCACAGTTTTAATTAATTATTTAGTTGTAATCATTAGTTTACAGTGTGGGTAGAAGGTGTATCTAGGCTACAGCCAAGAGTTCTACCCACCCAGGTAAACCCCTGACCACTCCTAAACTATCAGGTGTTACACTTAAGTTAGTAATGGATATTTATGTGAATGATAGGGAGTGAGACTGACATACAATTGACTTGTTTCATTCTATAGGTGTTTCCCCAACATATACTCATGATGCTCCACCCTTGTTCACTCTTATACTGAACATGACAAGACAAGACATGCTCTATGCACAACATATTTCCTATGGGTCATCTGGAGTTTTGTAACTGTTATGAATTCCCTGCTGGTGACTCTTAGCACACCATCTTAATATCACAGCCCTCTCTCAAGCACACAAACTCTTTAACTTTGTAACTCCTGCAGAGCCCCCTCCCCCTCTGAAGCCTAGCCGGCAAGGCTGTGGGTCGTTAACTGGCCCCTCACACCTCTGGCCCTAGCCAAACTGATTGGTTACTAGGGGTCATGGTTGCCAGGGGCCTTATTACATCGTGGGGACAGCCAATCACATGCAGTCATCTTGGGTTTCAGGTCTCTAAATTCTAGATCCCCCTCTCAGTCTCCTTCAAGCATTCACAGAAAGAGCAGCAAGCTCATCTCTGTCCTTCACAACAACAGCTGGACTCACTCATATCTCTTTGGACATGTGCTATTGTGTGCGTGCACGAAGTGAGTTGTGGGACATGTTTATATTGTCATTAATAGTTAGATATTGTTGCATTATGTATGCCTGTACAGCTTGTAACCTGTAAACATGTTCAGGGATTATATGTCATTTATAAATTCCTGTATTACTGTTATTACAGCTCTTGTGATATTGTATGTGCAATATATTCATTGCCTTTCATTTCCTTCTACAGAAACACTACCTTTCCCACTTTCCATCCCCATGTACATCTCCAGGTCAGAGACCAGTAAACACGTAAAGCTTGAGTTGCTCATCTTTTTTAGCAAATGTTGATTGTCCTCGCTCGTCAAAATTCTATTTGTTTTCTTTCAAAGATGTAGGGTACACTTGTATCAAAGAAGACACAGGGGGTTGTGTGGCTGTCCATGTGGGTGTTTGAGTGAGAAAGACACAGAGGAGAACCTATCAGTAAAAAAGCACAACCCCCTTCATTATCGACGCATCGTGACGACAACATCAAAACAGCCTCCAGACTCTGAAGTCAGGAGGTTTTCTAGTTAGTGTCAAAAGGAGGTAGTCTAGCACGAGCCTTGGCTTTTGCGAGCGGAATGGCCTCGGGAGCAGCAGCCTATATCCTGTTTCTGTGCGTGAGGCATCTTGATGTACAAGTCATGAAGGGTCATGTTCTCCGTTTTACCTCATTTCTCTGTCAGCATGTCACCTGTGCAACTAGACGCTAAAACCCTGTAGATCACCTTACTCCACACACAGAGACGCATACAAATATCTCCTCGCACGCCATTTGGCAAATATGACCATAACTGTATCCTCCTGATTCCTGTTACAAGAAAAACTGAAACAGGAAGTACCAGTGACACGCTTAACACGGAAGTGGTATGCATGAAGCAGATGCTACACTACATTACTGTTTTGCTAGCACATACTGGAATATGTTTACAACATCAGTCACAGGCTTCATTAATAAGTGCATCGACGATGTCGTCCCCCATTGACCGTTCGTGACGTAAATCCCAACCAGAAGCCATAGATTACAGTCAACATCTACAATGAGCTAAAGGTTAAAGCTGCCGCCAAGGAGAGGGACATTAATCCGGGATATAAGAAATCCTGCTACGCCTTTCGACTAATCATCAAACAGGCAAAGCGTCAATACAGGACCAAGATCGAATCCTACTACACCGGTTCTTACTCTCATAGGATGTGGCAGGACTTGTAAACTTTCACGGATTACAAAGTGAAACCCAGCTGCCGAGCTGTCCAGTGATGCAAGCCTACCAGACGAGCTAAATATCTTCTATGCTCACTTCGAGGCAAGCAATCTATCTTTTCAGACTGTTAGAGTGTTTATCTGGTCAATATGTCAGTGTATTATTTTTGTTGTTTGTAACAGTGTTATATGTGAAAATGTGATCGTATTATAAATTGTATTTTAATGTTTAAGCACTCTTGGATGATTAGTCCAAATGAGGACTAAAAGAGATCCTAATAACATAAAATCAAAATCAAATCAACACTGAACCATGCATGACAGCATCAGCTGTTCTGGACAAATGTGTGATCATGCTATTGGTAGCCAATGTGAGTAAGTCCTTTAAAAAGGATAACATTCAAAAGGCTGCACGTCCAGACAGATTACCAGAGCATAAACTGACCAGCTGGCAAGTGTCTTCACTGACAATTTCAACCTCTCCCTGACCCAGTCTGTAATAGCTACATGTTTCAAGCAGACCACCATAGTCCCTGTGCCCAAGAAAGGCAAGGTAACCTGTCTAAATGACTATCGCCCCTTAGTACTCACATCTGTGGCCATGAAATGCTTCGAAAGGATGGTCATGGCTCACATCAACAGCATCATCCCAGACACCCCGGACCCACTCCAATTCGCATTCCGCCCCAAGAGATCCACAGATGATGCAATCTCGATTGCACTCCACACTGCCTTTTTCCATCTGGACAAAAGGAACAGCTACGTGAGACTGCTGTTCATTGACTACAGCTCAGCGTTCAACACCATAGCACCATCCAAGCTAATCACCAAGCTAAAGAATCTGGGATTAAACACCTCCCTCTGCAACTGGATCCTGGACTTCCTGACGGGCTGCCCCCAGGTGGTGAGGGTAGGCAACAACTTATATGCTCGCGTCGAGGCAAGTAACACTAAATCATGCATGAGTGCACCAGCTGTTCCGGATGACTATTTAATCATGCTCGCCGTAGCCGATTTGAGTAAGTCCTTTAAACAGGTTAACATTCACCAGGCCGCAGGTCCAGACGGATTACCACGACGCTTACTCAGAGCATGTGCTGACCAGTTGGCAAGTGTCTTCACAGACATTTTCAACCTCTCCCTGACCCAGTCTGTAATACCTACATGTTTCAAGCAGACCACCATAGTCCCTGTGCCCAAGAACGCCAAGGTAACCTGTCTAAATAACTATCGCCCCGTAGCACTCACGTCTGTAGCCATTAAATGCTTTTAAAGTCTGGTCATGGCTCACATCAACACCATCATCCCAACACCCTAGACCCACCTCCAATTTGCATTCCGCCCCAACAGATACACAGATGACACAATCTCTATTGCACTCCACACTGCCCTTTCCCATCTGCTTAAAAGGAACACCTACGTGAGACTGCTGTTCATTGACTACAGTTCAGCGTTCAACACCAAAGTGCATCCAAGCTCATCACTAAGGTATGGATCCTGGGACTAAACACCTCCCTCTGCAACTGGATCCTGGACTTCCTGACGGGCCGCCCCAGGTGGTAAGGGTAGGTAACAACACGTCTGCCACCTGATCCTCAACACGGGGGCCTCAGGTGTGTGTGCTCAGTCCCCTCCTGTACTCTCTGTTCACCCATGACTGCACAGCCAGGCACGACTCCAACACCATCATTAAGTTTGCCGACGACACAACAGTGGTAGGCCTGATCACCGACAACGATGAGACAGCCTATTTACATTTTACATTTTTACATTTTAGTCATTTAGCAGACGCTCTTATCCAGAGCGCTCTTTAGCGCTCTTTAGCAGACGCTCTTATCCTATAGGAGGAGGTCAGAGACCTGGCCGTGTGGTGCCAGGACAACAACCTCTCCCTCAACGTGACCAAGACAAAGGAGATGATTGTGGACTACAGGAAAAAAAATAGGACTGAGCACGCCCCATTCTCATCGATGGGGCTGTAGTGGAACAGGTTGAGAGCTTCAAGTTCCTTGGTGTCCACATCACCAACGAACTATCATGGTCCAAACACACCAAGACAGTCGTAGAAAGAGGGCACGACAAAGCCTATTCCCCCTCAGGAGACTGGAAAAGATTTGGCATGGGTCCTCAGATCCTCAAAAAATTATACAGCTGCACCATCGAGAGCATCCTGACTGGTTGTATCACCGCCTGGTATGGCAACTGCTTGGCCTCCGACCGCAAGGCACTACAGAGGGTAGTGCGTACGGCCCAGTACATCACTGGGGCCAAGCTTCCTGCCATCCAGGACCTCTATAACAGGCGGTGTCAGAGGAAGGCCCTCAAAATTGTCAAAGACTCCAGCCACCCTAGTCATAAACTGTTCTCTGCTACCGCACGGCAAGCGGTACCGGAGTGCCAAGTCTAGGTCCAAAAGACTTCTCAACAGCTTCACCCCCACCATAAGACTCCGGAACAGCTAATCATGGCTACCCGGACTATTTGCACTGCCCCCACCCCATCCTTTTTACGCTGCTTACTCTGTTAATTATTGATGCATAGTCACTTTAACTCTACCACATGTACATATTACTTCAACTACCTCAACTAGCCGGTGCCCCTTGCACATTGACTCTGCACTGGTACCCCCTGTATATATAGCCTCCCTACTGTTATTTTATTTTACTTCTGCTCTTTTTTTCTCAAAACTTTTTTTGTTGTTGTTTTATTTTTACTTTCTTTGTTAAAAATAAATACACTGTTGGTTAAGGGCTTTAAGTAAGCATTTCACTGTAATGTCTGCACCTGTTGTATTCGCGCATGTGACCAATACAATTTGATTTGATTTGATTTGATATTATTGGCTTTTTTGAATCCATTTGAATTACTTTGTAACAAGTATTTGAGATGTTTTTCTATCTTTATCTTGATCTTTGATCCATATTGTTTGTTTGCATTGACAGTTTGTGCATTAACCAAGGACATTGTTCAACCAGTCCCAGTGATGGTTACTTAATATCACTTGCTTTTGGCCAAGTCACGTGATTAGCAATGTCATTTGGTTCAATTAGATTATTGGACAGAAACCCCTTCTTATGGCATCGCCATTTTACAGTGGCCAAGATAGTTTTTACTTCAACAACTTTACCAAGGACTTCACTGAGACTAAACATCTGAGTGTGAAGAGAGGAGTTGACAGCTTTAACCTGACCATCTCCAAGACAGAGTCAGGGGACTCTGCTACTTACTACTGTGGTGCTATGGAAGTGGGGCGAAGTCAAATTTGGAGAAGGAACTGTTTTGATTGTCAAAGGTAACTTAACTTCCTTCCCGAATATTGGATTTTCATTTTGCACCATCAAATAAAAAGTATACTTTTACAATTTGGCGATAAATGAATATACCAGGTCAATACAATTTACACACAATTATCTTACTCCGTCACTTCCTTCAGGTTCAGAGTCCAAAAGCATGTCTGTGCTACAGCTGCCTGTGTCTGAGTCAGTCCAGCCAGGAGACTCTGTTACTCTGAACTGTCTATTAGTTCAGACATGGCTCAGGAGTATCGCATCCAGGAAGCATTTCCACACATGGGGACAGTGTCTGCAACCTCCCGAAGAGGAACCTCAGCCTCTCTGATGCTGGGACTTACTACTGTGCTGTGGCCTCATGTGGGGAGATACTGTTTTGGGAACGGGACCAATCTGGACATTGACCGTAAGTAAGTAATATATCTGACATTTCTGATATTGTCTGACAGTGCTGTGAATTGGTTGAGCAAACTGCTGTCTGTATTTCCACAGAAGGTGGCAAGGAAGAACATCTTATGTTGGTGTACTGCCTGGGTCTCTATTTCATCTGGATAACTGTCCTTGTGTCCATCATGTACAAGATGAGCAGAGATAATGTGGACAGTGCAGAGGTAAATGGTATCAATAGTATGGTGCAAAATATACTATTAATTATTTTGGTGCATCTGTAAGTAAAACTTTTTTAAACATGTTTTTGGTCTTCATTTTATGATGATGATGATGTTTCAAGTTCCAAGTTTTAATGTCACATGCACAAGTACAGTGAAATGCCTTTCTTACAAACTCAAAACCCAACAATGCAATAATCAATAACAATGTATTACTAGAAAAAATAACACGAGAAATAATAATAAGAAATACGAAATACACAACAAAGTAAGTAAGTAAGCATACTATACACAGGAAATATTTAAAAAGTCAGTTCAGAGTAGCAGCAGCTTGCATGTGAGTGGGTGTGCTGGTGTGTAGAGTCAGTATAAATGTATGTGCATATTATGTGTGAGTGTGAAAATGATGGAGTGAGTGTTTGTGTTTGTTGGAGAGACAGTGTGTGTGAGTGAGTAGGGCCCTGTGAGTGTGCATAGAGACAATACAAGTGCAAAACTAAAATAAAAGGTCAATAAAGATACAAGGTTATTCGGCCCGTAGCTATTTTGTTAGCTAGTTATCAGTCGTATTGCTTGGGGATAGAAGCTGTTCAAGAGCCTGTTGGTGTCAGACTTGATGCACCGGTACCTCTTGCCATGCAGCAGCAGAGAAAATAGTCTATGACTAGGGTGGTAGTGGTCTTTTACGATTTTCCGGTCCTTCATTTTACACCACCTGATATATAGGTCCTGGATGGCAGGGAGCTCGGCCACAGTAATGTACTGGGCTGTCCACACAAGCCTCTGTAGCGCCATGCGATCGAGGTGCTATTGCCATACCAAGCAGTGATGCAGCCAGTCAATATGCTCTCAATTGTACAGCTGTAGAACCTTTTCAGGATTTGCGGGCCCATGCCAAATTTGTTCAATATCCTGAGAGGGACGAGGCACTGTTGCGCCTTCTTCACGACTGTGCGTGTGTGTTTGGACCATTTTAAGTCTTTAGTGATTTGGACACTGAGGAACTTGATGCTGTCTACCTGCTCCACTGCCACCCCGTCGATGTGGATGGGGGCGTGCTCACCCCCTCGTTTCCTGTAGTCCACGATCAGCTCCTTGGTTTTGCTGACGTTGAGGGAGAGTTCGTTGCTTTGGCACCACACTGTCAGGTCACTGACCTTCTCCCTGTAGGCTGACTCATCGTCGCCGGTGATCAGGCCTACCACCGTTGTGTCGTCAGCAAACTTGATAATGGTGTTGGAGTCATGCGTGGCCACACAGTCGTGGGTAAACAGGGAGTACAGGGGGGGACTAAGCACACACCCCTGTGGGGCCCCTGTGTTAAGGGTCAGCGTGGTGGAGGTGATGTTGCCTACCCTCACCACCTGGGGTCGGCCCGTCAGGAAGTCCAGGATCTAGTTGCAGAGGGAGGTGTTGAGACCCAGTCCTTAGCTTGGTGATGAGCTTGGAGGGGATAATAGTATTGAACGATGAGCTGTAGTCAATGAACAGCATTCTCACGTAGGTATTCCTCTTATCTAGGTGGTTGAGGGCAGTGTGGAGAGCAATTAAGATTGCGTCATCTATGGATCTGTTGGGGCGGTATGCAAATTGGAGTGTGTCTAGGGTGGCTGGAATGGTGGAGTTAATTTGTGCCATAACCAGCCTCTCAAAGCACTTCATGATTACAGAAGTGAGTGCTACAGGGTGGTAGTCATTGTGGCATGAAGCCTTACAGTTCTTAGGAACAGGGATGATTGTGGTCATCTTAAAAGAGTGGGGATTACAGACTGGGACAACGAGAGGTTGAAAATTACCGTGAATATGCCTGCCAGCTGTTCTCTGCGTATGCTCTGAGAATGCGTCCCTGGAATACCGTTGGGTATTGACCTGATTAAAGACCCTTCTCACGTTGGCCTCATGAGATCACCCCTCTGGGTTGGTGACGGCCCTCACACCCAGCTCGATGTTGTTGTTTCAAAGAGTGCATAAAATGCACTGAGTTCGTCTGGTAGAGAGGCATCGTTGGGCAGATCACAGTTGGGTCTTCCTTTGTAATACGTAATGGACTGTAGCCCCTGCCACATGCGGCGGGCGTCGGAGCCTGTGCAATATGATTCCACCTTATTCCTATATTGTCCTTTTGCTTGTTTGATGACACTGCAGAGGCCTTCTTGATGATGTTGATGATGATTTTGTTGATGATCATGATGATGATGATGTTGATGTTGATGATGATTATGTTGATGATGATGATTCCTTCATGTGTTTGTCTAAAAGGAACGCACACTCAGTCAAGTGTTCCGGGAGTCCCCAGTTCACAAAAATGTTTGATTAACTGTAAACAAATCCTTCTATCAAAATATCAGGTCATTTCCTGATGTCTTTGGAATTTGTTTAGCTATTCCTCTTAGGATCAAGAAGATGATGACACACTCACGTCCGTCCATTACGCTGCTCTGAATGTCATCCACAAGAAGCCAAAGACCCATAGACAGAGGAGCGCCATGGAGAGAGACACTGCGTACTCTGGGGTGAGGTGCCAAAACATGGACTGAAACGTAGACTTTTCCTCCGTATAGACTTTTCCTCCGTATAGACTTTCTCTGTGTTTTACGCTTTATGTGTAACTTGAGGCTTTTTCATTGTAAGTGCGGTACAATACAATGGCTTGTATTCTGTCAACCTCCTATTTACATTGATAATGTTGTGTATTTTAGATCAAATCACGATTAAACTGCTGTTAAATGAGGTATTGTGTGATTTGCATTCATATTTTCCTCTGTCGTTACATTTCTACAACAATTTCACCCACAGATTCAGTGTGCAACAACCATATTCGGCTTATTCTCAATAAAACAAAGCTTTTCTAAAACTCTCTTTTTAAGCTGTATCCTGTGTCAGATCTCTGTGGTGTTCTGACGACCCTCAATAGATTTTCCACTCACAAACTCATCTCAAACCCCCAGCAATGACCGTGAGCTCTCACCACACACTGTCCTCACACACCTCAGTGCATCAAAACCACAAACATCCATGTCACTAAGAGCACAACTCACTCTCTTCATGAGAAAAGCCTGAACTAAAAAATAAACTTCATAGCTGAGTATATTACAGTTGATAATGTTCAAAAGAGAATTCAAATATGACAATGGGCACATTGTAACTGGGCAGTTTTAATAAATAATCTACCAACTGTGAATGTATTTTATGTGCACATTGAAGTATTGCAATTGTATTATCTTTCAATAGGGAGCAGTAGGTTACATGTACGTCCCCATGACTGGCTCAACAGTAGAGTTGCAGCAACTTTTCAAAATGTTCAAAATGTTAACTAATAAAGGAATAATCGTTGAAGGGATTTTACTGTGGTAGCTCATGTGCCTAGTCGAAATAACAGTCAACAAATGGCCAACAAAAGCAATGTATATTAGACTCTTTAACAAGGTAATAAACAGTATGTATTACATGCTTACACATCTATTACAGGTTACAAATCCATTTCAGCATCATAGAGTCACATGCATCAAACACCACAGGCAGTCATCCTCACTGGATCATTACTATTAACATCAACAAAGTTATAAATTGCAGCTTAGTTACCAGAAGGAGCAAAACAAACACTGAAAATAAAATGGGTAGCAGAGTGCTCTATATATGACGAAGACAATGACTCATGTGTTTGTGTTTAGTTTTGTATTGACTTACAGGGAGTAGTTAATTAAGTATGAGAGACAACCTATTTATTCAAATCATCTCTCCTCTGTAATGTGTTGTCCTCTTCTAGTTGTGTTGATAATATGTCACTCACACCCACCCCCATATAGTGAACAAGTTGACAGGTACTCTGCAGTCTTCTGTAAGCCCAAGACGAGGTCATATCTACGCTTTGGTCAGGAGGGCCTGCTGACTTTGTACACAAGGGACACTCCTACCTGCTCTCTGTGTCTCGGTGTCTCTGTGTCTCTATGTGGTTTTCAGCAGGATGTCTATGTGGTGTCACTGTTATTCTAGCTATCTTTACTTGTTTTTCATGTTGCACCGTACAGCTTACAGCCACAGCAAAACAGTTATTTATTAAACTAACTCTAATATATATTTAGTTATCTGAAATCAGTTACAAACCACAAAGAAATGCTGATGAACCCTATTTGAACTCTCTGAGTTAAATGTGTCATGCGTGATACAGCACCATCTATTCTAGATCTATGGGCTCAGTGGGAGGGGCCAGTTTGTGATGATGTCATGGAAGAACTTACAGTTCATTTTCAATCAGACAATCATTATAAGACTACTGCAGGGTGCTCTGTCAGAAGGAGACCAATAGAGGAGGATTGCTTCCTATGAGAACAACACTAAATCAGCAGTGGTGTAAAGTACTTAAGTAAAAATACTTGAAAGTACTACTTAAGTAGTACTTTACTTTACTATTTATATTTTTGACAACTTTTACTTTTACTTCACTACATTCCTGAAGAAAATTATGTAGTTTTTACTTCATACATTTCCCTGACACCCAAAAGTACTCGTTACATTTTGAATGCTTAGCAGGACAGGAAAATGGTCTAATTCACACACTTATCAAAAGAACATCCCTGGTCATCCCTACTGCCTCTGATCTGGCGGACTCACTAAACACATGCTTCGTTTCTAAATTATGTCTGAGTGTTGGAGCGTGCCCCTGGCTATCCGTAAATAAAAAAACAAGAAAATGGTGCCATCTGATTTGCTTAATATAAGGAATATGAAATGATTTATACTTTTACTTTTACTTTTGATACTTAAATATATTTTAGCAATTACATTTACTTTTGATACTTAAGTTTATTTAAAACCAAATACTTTTAGACTTTTACTCAAGTAGGATTTTACTGGGTGACTTTCAATTTTACTTGAGTCATTTTCTATTAACGTATCTTTACTTTTACTCAAGTATGACAATTGGGTACTTTTTCCACCACTGCTAATCAGAGAGTGAAACAGACTAGATCAAATGTGTCACATGTATTAGTTAAGCTGGGGTGTCATGTCAGACATGCACTTTCAGGTGTTATACATCAGTTAGTTAATGTTTCTGTAAATTATATACAGATAATGTAAGACTGACTAAAAGTTACTTGTTTCATTCTGTAGGTGTTTCCCCCACACATACTCATGATGCTCCACCCCTGTTCACCCTGATACTGAACATGACAAGACAAGACATGTTCTAGACACAACATACCTCCTATTGGTCATCTGGAGTATTGTTACTGTTGAATGACATGGTCAAAATAGTATTAGTTTTCTTTCCAATTCTTTAGGTAAACTTGCTTAAGCTTGACCGGCGCAATGGAGGCAAGATAAATCAAGTGCACCTAAAGTAAGTGGGAGAAAATAAATAGTGTACTATTTTAACCCAGGTCTGTCCAGATTGGTGAGAAAACCACAAACCAACAAACAAGTAAAACCATCAAGAGAATTACTTACAAGACCATTCTACAGCATCCTGTGTCAACAACTTAAACAACTGATACCAATTGACATTTTCCTTGTGTTCTGTACATACAGTATGCCTCTATGAATGTTTGTGCAGAGGGCTTCTGCAGAGACTACCACTGTTACCATGCTAAACCCACCCACTCAACATGCACTCAGTGAGCTGTTCACAGGTATCTGAACACTTTGGTCTGCTGTGAGCTCAAAACGACGCCATCAAAACGCTTTGGATTGGTCTGATACCCTTCTACACACTCTGTGGTTTTCAGCAGGATGTCTACTGTATGTGGTGTCAGTCAGTTGCTCTCATTCTTTGTTGTTCATGCCCATGACACAATTAGAAACACAGCCCACTGCCATGCAGACCCACACAGCATCTAATTACTTACAAGTTATAGGTTTTATTAATTCTTGAACTGTGTTTACAGAGTGTAGAGTAGAAGGTGTATCCAGGCTACAGCCAAGAGCCCTACCCATACAGGTAAAGCCCTGACCCCAACTGAACTATCAGGTGGTACACTTCAGTTAGTAATGGATATTTATGTGAATGATAGGGAGTGAGACTGATATACAATGGACTTGTTTCATTCTGTAGGTATTTCCCCCATTTACACTCATAGGCTAATCTTAGTCCCAGCCTGTAGGGAGGAGGTCTGAGACCTGGCAGTGTGGTGCCAGGACAACAACCTCTCCCTCAATGTGAGCAAGACAAAGGAGATTATCAAGGACTACAGGAAAAGGAGGGCCGAACAGGCCCCCATTAACATCGACGGGGCTGTAGTGGAGCGGGTCGAGAGTTTCAAGTTCCTTGGTGTCCACATCACCAACAAACTATCATGGTCCAAACACACCAAGACAGTTGTGAAGAGGGCACGACAACACATTTTCCCCCTCAGGAGACTGACAAGATTTGGCATGGGTCCCCAGATCCTCAAAAGGTTCTACAGCTGCACCATCGAGAGCATCCTGACCGGTTGCATCACCACCTGGTATGGCAACTGCTCGGCATCCGGCCGTAAGGCGCTAAAGAGGGTAGTGTGTACGGCCCAATACATCACTGGGGCCAAGCTTCCTGCCATCCAGGACCTACAGTCAGGGAAAAAAGTATTTGATCCCCTGCTGATTTTGTACGTTTGCCCACTGACAAAGACATGATCAGTCTATAATTTTAATGGTAGGTTTATTTGAACAGTGAGAGACAGAATAACAACAAATAAATCCAGAAAAATGCATGTCAAAAATGTTATAAATTGATTTGCATTTTAATGAGGGAAATAAGTATTTGACCCCTCTGCAAAACATGACTTAGTACTTGGTGGCAAAACCCTTGTTGGCAATCACAGAGGTCAGACGTTTCTTATAGTTGGCCACCAGGTTTTTACACATCTCAGGAGCGATTTGTCCCACTCCTCTTTGCAGAATTTCTCCAAGTCATTAAGGTTTCGAGCCTGACGTTTGGCAACTCGAACCTTCAGCTCCTCCACAGATTTTCTATGTGATTAAGGTCTGGAGACTGGCTAGGCCACTCCAGGACCTTAATGTGCTTCTTCTTGAGCCACTCCTTTGTTGCCTTGGCCGTGTGTTTTCGGTCATTGTCATGCTGGAATACCCATCTACAACCCATTTTCAATGCCCTGGCTGAGGGAAGGAGGTTCTCACCCAAGATTTGACGGTACATGGCCTGTCCATCGTCCTTTTGATGCTGTGAAGTTGTCCTGTCCCCTTAGCAGAAAAACACCCCCAAAGCATAATGTTTCCACCTCCATGCTTGACGGTGGGGATGGTGTTCTTGGGGTCATAGGCAGCATTCCTCCTCCTCCAAACACGGCGAGTTGAGTTGATGCCAAAGAGCTCCATTTTGGTCTCATCTGACCACAACACTTTCACCCAGTTCTCCTCTGAATCATTCAGATGTTCATTGGCAAACTTTAGACGGGCCTGTATATGTGCTTTCTTGAGCAGGGGGACATTACGGGCGCTGCAGGATTTCAGTCCTTCACGGCGTAGTGTGTTACTAATTGTTTTCTTTGTGACTATGGTCCCAGCTGCCTAGAGATCATTGACAAGATCCTCCCGTGTAGTTCTGGGCTGATTCCTCACCGTTCTCATGATCATTGCAACTCCACGAGGTGAGATCTTGCATGGAGCCCCAGGCCGAGTGAGATTGACAGTTCTTTTGTGTTTCTTCCATTTGCGAATAATCACACCAACTGTTGTCACCTTCTCTCACCAAGCTATTTGGCGATGGTCTTGTACGTCTACAATTTTGTCCCTGACATCCTTGGAGAGCTCTTTGGTCTTGGCCATGGTGGAGAGTTTGGAATCTGATTGATTGATTGCTTCTGTGGACAGGTGTCTTTTATACAGGTAAAAAACTGCACTCTCTTTAAGAGTGTGCTCCTAATCTCAGCTCGTTACCTGTATTAAAGACCCAGATCGAGGGAGATTATCAGTGGTCTTGTATGTCTTCCATTTCCTAATAATTGGTCCCACAGTTGATTTATTCAAACCCAGCTGCTTACCTATTGCAGATGCAGTCTTCCCAGCCTGGTGCAGGTCTACAATTTTGTTTCTGGTGTCCTTTGACAGCTCTTTGTTCTTGGCCATAGTGGAGTTTGGAGTGTGACTGTTTGAGGTTGTGGACAGGTGTCTTTTATACTGATAACAAGTTCAAACAGGTGCCATTAATACAGGTAACGAGTGGAGGACAGAGGAGCCTCTTAAAGAAGAAGTTACAGGTCTGTGAGAGCCAGAAATCTTGCTTGTTTGTAGGTGACCAAATACTTATTTTCCACCATAATTTGCAAAGAAATTCATTAAAAATCCTACAATGTGATTTTCTGGAAAAAAATTCTCAATTTGTCTGTCATAGTTGACGTTTACATATGATGAAAATTACAGGCCTCTCCATCTTTTTAAGTGGGAGAACTTGCACAATTGGTGGCTGACTAAATACTTTTTTCCCCCACTGTATAAGACTGCTGAACAATTAATCAAATGGCCACCTGGACTATTTACATTGACCCCCCCCAACCTACATGTACAAATTACCTTGACTAACCTGTACACCCGCACATTGACTCGGTACCGGTACCCCCTGTATATAGCCTGGTTGTTGTTATGTAATTTCTTTGTGTTACTTTTACTTTTATTTTTTACTTAATTTATTTAGTAAATATTTTCTTAACTCTAATTCTTCAACTGCATTGTTGGTTAAGGGCTTGTAAGTAAGCATTTCACGGTAAGGTCTACACCTGTTGTATTCGGCATATATGACAAATACAATTTGATTTGATTTGATGTTCTCTAGCACTGTACACCTCTACGCACAACAGACCTCCTATGGGTCATCTGGAGTATTGTAACTGTTACGATTTCCCTGCCGTTGACTCTTAACACACCATCTCATTCTCACAGCCCTCCCTCAGGGACAAACTCTTTAACTTTGTAACTCCTGCAGTAGGCTCCCCTCCCCTCTGTAGCCTAGCAGGCTAGGCAATGGGTCGAAAACTGGCCTCTCACACCTCTGGCCCTAGCCAAACCGTTTGGTTGCTAGGGGTCATGGTTGCCAGGGGCCTTATCACACTGTGGGATCAGCCAATCACAGGCAGTCATCTTGGATCCCAGATCCCGAATTCCTGCCTCCCCCTTCTCCTTCAAGCAGCCACAGAAAGAGCAGCAATCTCATCTCTGTCCTTAACAACAACAGCTGGACTCATTAATATTTCTTTGGACATGTGAGACGGTGTGTGTGCACGAGGTGAGTTATGGGACATGTTTACATTGTTCTTAATAGTTAGATATTGTTGCATTATGTATGCTGCCTCTGTACAGCTTCTTACCTGTAAACATGTTCAGGGATTATATGCCATTTATACATTCCTGTATTACTGTTATTACAGATCTTGTGATATCGTATGTTCAGTATATTCATTGCCTTTAATTTCCTTCTACAGAAACACTACCTTTCCCACTTTCCATCCCCATGTACATCTCCAGGTCAGAGACCAGTAAACACGTAAAGCCGGGTTTCTCTTTTTTAGCAAATGTTGAATGTCCTCGTCAAAATTCTATTAGTTTTCTTTCAAAGATGTAGGGTACACTTGTATCAAAGAAGACACAGGGGGTTGTGTGTGGCTGTCCTTGTGGGTGTTTGAGTGAGAAAGACACAAAGGAGAACCTATTAGTAAAAAAGCAGAGCCCCCTTCATTATCGACTCTGAAGTCAGGAGGTTTTCTAGTTAGGTGTCAAAAGGAGGTCGTCTAGCACGAGCCTCATAGGAGCAGCAGCCTATATCCTGTTTCTGTAGCGTGAGGCGGCTTGATGTACAGTACACCCCTGGACAGGATTGTAGTCTATCACAGGGTGTTATCCCCAACCTATCTCCATAATGCTGAGTGCATAACGCTGATGTTGATGTGGAATGCCGCTGGAGGGAATAGCGGCCATTATACGGGCACCTGACCAATTGTGTTATTTTGTGGGGGTCTTTGCACTGATCTTAACTTTTTTTGTACATGATGTTTCCACCATTGTTTCCTATGATGTAAAGAGCTTCTGGAAATCAGAACAGCTATCACTAATCTCAATATGGATGAGGACTTCTACTTCAATGAGTCAGAGGCGAAACCATATTGCTTATCCAGGACCAGGCCCAAATCCCGACACCTGAAGAAGGAGGAGGCGACCCAAATATAGAGGCTGGCGTGCGGGATGCCTGGAGAGTGGATAAACCGCCTTTACCCTCCATTCACTGGAGAATAAACTGGATGAGCTTCCTTCGAGACTAGCATATCAACGTGATTTGAAGAACTTTAATATCCTATGTTTCTCAGAGTCGTGCCTGAACAAGGACATGGTAAATAAAAATCAAGCTGTTTTTTCTATACATCGACAGGACAGAACAGTGCTGAAAGAGAGCAAATCAGCTCTACGTATTTTACTGGTTTGTAAAGGCAGTCCAAGAGTTGACACACACAGTAACTTTATTTAAACACACTGGAGATGATGGACATGGGGATGTACATGGGAATGAAAAGTGGTAAAGGTAGTGGAATGGAAGTGGTTCTGAAACAGGAGAAACAGAGGTAAAGTATTCACTGTACACAATACTATCTCATAGCACAAGTAGAGCAACAAGGCTATTAACAAGGGAAGGACTGTATGAAAATGTATATGCTACCTACACATTTCAATATAGCTATACACAAAGGCTGCATACAACAACATTAACAACTAACTATGATGAACAATTTACAAATATCATATAACTCACTTTGTGCATGCACACCATCCCACAAGCCCAGAAATATGTTATTGAGTCTAGTTGTTGATGGGCAGAGACAGAGATGTTGCTCTCTGCTGCTGCTTGAGGGAGACTGCAAGTGTTGTGTGACCTGTATAGTCAAGAGGATGGGCCTCCTAGTAACCTCCCCAGCAACCTATCAGGTTACAGGTCAAATAGGTCAGAGAGAGTTTTAGAGGCATGTTTATGATACCCCCTAGTCTCTCAGGCTAAGGTCGTGGGGGAAGGGGAGTGGAGTGTGCAGCTCAGGTTTGTGAGCTGCTGATAACAGTCACCATCATGGGAATTCGTAACAGGTGGAGTTGGGGAAGCTCAGGGGAGGGGCTGTGTGTCTCTTTGTTAACAACGGCTGGTGGGCGATCTCTAATATTAAAGAAGTATCAAGTTTCTGCTCGCCTGAGTTAGAAAACCCCATAATAAGCAGTAGACCATGCTATTTACCACTAGAGCCATTTGGCAAATATGACCATAACTGTATCCCCCTGATTCCTGCCTACAAGCAAAAACTCAAACAGGAAGTACCAGTGACATGCTCAATACGGAAGTGGTCAGATGAGTGAGGGCAGGCAACAACACCCAGGTGGTGAGGGCAGGCAGCAACACATCCGACACGCTGACCCTCAACACGGTCCCCTCAGAGGTGCTTGCTCAGTCCCCTCCTGTACTCCCTGTTCACCCATGCCTGCGTGGCTGCGCATGACTCCAAGACCATCATTAAGTTTGCCAATGAAACAACAGTTGTTGACCTTATCACCGACGACAATGAGACATTCTCCAGGGAGGTCAGAGCCTTGGCAGAGTGGTGCCAGGACAACAACCTCTCCCTCAACATCAACAAGACAAAGAAGCTGCTTGTGGACTAGAGGAAATGGAGTGCAGAGCACGCCCCCATCCACATCGACGACGCTGTAGTGGAGCAGGTCGAGAGCTTCAAGTTCTTTGTGTCCACATCACTAAGGAATTATCATGGTCCACACACACCAACACAGTAATGAAGAGGGCACGACAACGCCTCTTCTCTTCAGGAGGCTGAAAAGATTAGGCATGGGCCCTCAGATCCTCAAAAAGTTATACAGCTGCACCATTGAGTGCATCTTGACTGGCTGCATCACTGCTTGGTAAGGCAACATTTTGGCATCCTACCGCAAGGCACTACAGAGGGTTGTGCGTACTGCGCAGTACATCACTGGGGCAGAGCTCCTTGCCATCCAGGGCCTCTGTACCAGGTGGTGTCAGAGGAAGGCCCTATAAATTGTCAAGGACCCCACAACCCAAGACATAGACCATTCTCTCTGATATAGCATGACAAGCGGTACCGATGCACCAAGTCTGGAACCAATAGGACCCTGAACAGCTTCTACCCCTAACCCATAAACTGCTAAAGTTACTTAAATAGTTAACCAATAGCTACCCAGACTATCCTCTTGACCCTTTTGGCACTAACTATTTTGACTCATCACATACACTGCTGTTACTGTTTATTATCTATCCTGTTGCCTACTCATTTTGTCCCTACCTATACGTACATATCTACCTCAATTACCTCGTACCCCTGCACATCGACTCAGTACTGGTACCCCATGTATAGCCAAATTATCGTTACTATATAGTGCATTGTGTATTTATTCCTCGTGTTACATATATATAACCTGCCGATTTTGGATAAATATGGAATCATGTAGTAACCAAAAAAGTGTTAAACAAATCAAAATATATTTTATATTTTATATTCTTCAAATAGCCACCCTTTGCCTTGATGACAGTTTTGCACACTCTTGGCATTCTCTCAACCAGCTTCATGGGGTAGTCACCTGGAATGCATTTCAAGTAACAGGTGTGCCTTCTTAAAAGTTAATTTATGGAATGTCTTTCCTTCTTAATGCTTTTGAGCCAATCAGTGGTGTTTTGACAAGGTGTGGGGGGGGTGTCTATTTGAAGAATCTCAAATATTAAATATATTTTGATTTGTTTAACACTTTTTTGGTTACTACATGATTCCATATATGTTATTTCATAGTTATGATGTCTTCACTATTATTCTACAATGTAAAAAAATGTTGATTGGTAATGTACATATATATATATATATATATATATATATATATATATATATATATATATATATATATATATATCCTAGACAGTACTTTTATTCCTGTTAGGACAGCCAATACAATCTCTAATTTCAGTGTTCCTTCCTACACTGTATAAAGGCTATGTGTCACGGATTCAGCCGAGGCTGCTCCTCCTCCTCCTTGCTCGGGCAGGCTTCGGCGTTTGTCGTCCCCGGAGTACTAGCTGCTACCGATCTATGTATCAGTGTTTGTCTTGTTTGGTCTTTATTGTTTACACCTGTTTCCTATTATGTTGCATTGTATTCCCTTTAAATACCCCTGTCTCTCATAGTTTATTGTGTGTGATTGTTTTTCGTGAGGTCGGCAAGCTGTTGTGTGCTAGTATTGTTTCCTCCCTGTTAGGAGGTATTTTGGTTTTGTACTTTCTATACTGTGTTCAGTAAAGTACGTCTGCCAGTAGCTCGGTGTCCTGCGCTTGACTTCGTTACCGCATACACGTCAGCCTGACAGAATCACACACCACACATGGAGTCAGCAGGAGCGGCGGTGCCAGCTGGATCAATGGAGGAACGCGTCGAACAACAAGCGGCCATGATCCAGGCTCTCGGCACCGCCATGGAACGGTTGGTGAGCACTATGGAGCGATGGGAAAGAGGGGTCTGCCTACACCTCCTCCGACGATACCACCACCATCGGCGATGCCCATTGCTTCACCTCCGGGGTCCAGCGGGATTCGGCTCTCGCTCCCGAGGGCTTATGATGGCACAGCTGCCGGGTGTCAGGGTTTCCTGCTCCAGGTTGAACTCTACCTGGCAACCATCCACCCGGTGCCCTCGGGATACGAGAGCGTGTGGGGGGGAATAGACGCCGCTACTGTCAACTATGCAGAGTTCACCCGCCGCTTCAGGGCAGTATTCGATCATCCACCAGAGGGTAAAGCGGCGGGTGAGCGTCTATTCCACCTCAGACAGGGGAGGAGGAGCGCACAGGAGTTTGCACTGGACTTCCGGACGCTGGCTGCCAACGCAGGATGGAATGAGAGGGCCCTCATCGACCAATACAGATGTAGCCTGAGGAAGGACGTGCGTCGGGAATTGGCCTGCAGGGACACCAACCTCAGCTTCGATCAACTGGTGGACATGTCAATTCGCCTGGATACCCTGTTGGCAACCCGCGGACGTCCGGATTCAGGGCCGTCCATTCCATCCCCCAGCACTTCCGAGCCGACCCCTATGGAGCTCGGAGGTGCTGGAACTAGGGAGACCAGTAGAGAGACCAGGAGAGAGGCCGTCCCCTGCACCAACTGTGGCCGCAGAGGACACACTGCTGGTCGGTGCTGGGGAGGGTCTCCTAGGAATCGAGGCAGTAGGCAGCGCACTGATGAGTCATTCCAGGTGAGTAGGCACCCAACTCACCCATAGCTCTCTGTTGCGCATATGTGTATTAAAGTGGTGTTTCCCAAGGTTTCTCTTCATTCCCAGCATAAGGCGCTAGTAGATTCAGGCGCAGCTGGGAATTTTATCGATCGCCAGTTCACCTATTGTACCAGTTGATGTGCTCTTCCCCATCCATGCCCTAGATAGCCGCCCTTTGGGGCAGGATTGATTAGGGAAGTCACAGCGCCTCTCAGGATGAAAACGCAGGAGGGTCATGAGGAGATAATTTGTTTGTATTTGATTGATTCTCCTTCATTTCCCGTGGTGTTGGGGCTTCCCTGGTTAACATCTCATGACCCCAACATTTCATGGCAGTAGAGGGCTCTCAAGGGATGGTCTGATCAGTGTTTCGGGCGGTGTGTATGTGTTTCCGTAGGGGCAACGACGGTGGAAAGTCCGAACCAAGTTCCCACCATGCACATTCCACCTGAATATGCCGATTTGGCACTCGCCTTCTGTAAAAAGAAGGCGACTCAATTACCATCTCATCGACAGGGGGATTGTGCGATAGACCTCCAAGTAGGCGCTGCGCTTCCTCGTAGTCATGTGTATCCTCTGTCTCAGGAGGAGACGGCGGCTATGGAGACATATGTCACCGAATCTCTGAGACAGGGATACATACGGCCGTCCACTTCCCCTGCGTCATCGAGTTTCTTTTTTGTGAAGAAGAAGGATGGGGGTTTACGCCCGTGTATTGATTACCGTGGTCTCAATCAGATCACAATCAAATACAGCTATCCTCTCCCTCTGATTGCTAGTATGACGGAGTCATTACACGGGGCGCGATTCTTCACAAAATTGGATCTCAGGAGCACGTACAACCTGGTGCGCATTAGGGAGGGAGATGAGTGGAAGACAGCATTCAGTACCACCTCGGGTCACTATAAGTACCTCGTCATGCCATACGGTTTAATGAACGCTCCTTCAGTCTTCCAATCGTTTGTGGATGAGATTTTCCGGAACTTGCATGGACAGGGTGTAGTGGTGTATATTGATGACATTCTAATATACTCCGCTACGCGAGCCGAGCATGTGTCCCTGGTGCTTGGTAGACTGTTGGAGCATGACCTGTATGTGAAGGTGGAGAAATGTCTGTTCTTCCAGGAGTCCATCTCCTTCCTGGGACACCGGTTGTCCGCGTCAGGGGTGGAGATGGAGATTGACCGCGTTTCTGCCGTGCGTAATTGGCAGACTCCCACCACGGTGAAGGAAGTGCAGCGGTTCTTGGGTTTTGCCAATTACTGCCGGAGGTTTATCCGGGGCTTTGGACAGGTAGCAGCTCTCATTACCTACCTGCTAAAGGGGGGTCCGGTGCGTCTGCAGTGGTCGGCTGAGGCGGACAGGGCTTTAAGACATCTGAAGGACCTGTTTACCTCGGCTCCGGTGCTGGCACATCCGGATCCCTCTTTGGCGTTCCAAGTTGAAGTGGATGCGTCCGAGGCTGGGATCGGTGCTTTACTGTCTCAGGGCTCGGGTACGCCCCCAAAACTCTGCCCCTGTGCTTTCTTTTCTAAGAAGCTCAGTCCGGCGGAGCGCAATTATGATGTGGGAAACAGGGAGCTGTTAGCTGTGGTTCAAGCCCTGAAGGTGTGGAGAGCATTGGCTTGAGGGGGCTAAACACCCTTTTCTCATTTTGACTGACCATCGTAACCTGGAGTACATCCGGGTGGCGAGGAGGCTAAACCCTCGCCAGGCAAGGGTGGCTTTGTTTTTTACCCGATTTGTATTTAAGCTCACCTATAGACCAGGGTCAAAGAACGCTAAGGCAGATGCCCTGTCCCGACTATATGATACAGAGGAGAGGTCCATTGAGCCCACTCCCATACTTCCGGAGTCTTGTCTGGTGGCACCGGTGGTGTGGGAGGTTGATGCGGACATCGAACAGGCGTTACGTACCGATCCTACTCCCCCACAGTGTCCAGAGGGTCGGAAGTACGTGCCGCTCGAGGTTCGTGATCGATTGATATATTGGCCTCACATGTCACCCTCCTCTGGTCATCCTGGTATTGGTCGGACAGTGCACTGCCTTAGTGGGAAGTACTGGTGGCCCACTTTAGCTAAGGACGTGAGGGTTTATGTTTCCTCCTGCTCGGTGTGCGCCCAGTGTAAGGCGCCTAGACACCTGCCCAGAGGGAAGTTACAACCCCTACCCGTTCCACAACGGCCGTGGTCTCACCTATCGGTGGACTTTGTCACGGACCTTCCCCCCTCCCAGGGGAACACGACGATCTTGGTCGTTCGTGATTTCGAAGGCCTGCCGTCTCATTCCTATGCCAGGTTTCCCTACAGCCCTACAAACTGCTGACGCCCTGTTTACACACGTCTTCAGGCACTACGGGGTACCTGAGGATATAGTGTTTGATCGGGGTCCCCAGTTCACCTCTAGAGTCTGGAGGGCATTTATGGAACATCTGGGGGTCTCGATTAGCCTTACCTCAGGTTTTCACCCCGAGAGTAATGGGCAGGTGGAGAGAGTGAACCAAGATGTAGGTAGGTTTCTGAGGTCATATTGCCAGGACCGGCAGGGGGAGTGGTCGGGATATATCCCCTGGGCAGAGATAGCCCAAAACTCACTCCGCCACTCCTCCACTAACCTTACGCCTTTTCAGTGTGTGCTAGGTTATCAGCCGGCCCTGGTACCTTGGCATCAGAGACAGATCGAAGCCCCTGCGGTGGACGAGTGGTTTCGGCGCTCGGAAGAAACCTGGAACGCTGCGCATGTCCATCTGCAACGGGCTATCAGGCGGCAAAAGGCGAGCGCCGATCTCCACCGCAGTGAGGCTCCGGTGTATGCTCCGGGAGATCGGGTCTGGCTCTCGACCCGAAACCTGCCCCTTCGCCTGCCCTGCCGGAAGCTGGGTTGGCGGTTTGTGGGGCCATTTAAAGTCCTGAGGAGATTGAACGAGGTATGTTATAGGTTACAACTGCCCATTAATTACCACATTAACCCCTCGTTCCATGTGTCTCTCCTCAGGCCGGTAGTAGCTGGTCCACTCCAGGAGAATGAGGTACGAGAGGTTCCGCTGCCCCCACTGGACATCGAGGGGGCTCCGGCGTACTCAGTCCGTTCCATCTTGGATTCGAGGCATCGGATGGGAGGCCTGCAGTATCTCGTGGAGTGGGAGGGGTACGGTCCGGAGGAACGGTCTGGGTCCCTAGGAGGGACGTCCTAGATCTCTCCATGTTGAGGGATTTCCACCGGAGTCATCCGACTCGCCCTGCTCCGCGTCCTCCTGGCCGTCCCCAAGGGGGGTTCGTCAAGGGTGGGTACTGTCACGGATTCAGCCGAGGCTGCTCCTCCTCCTTGCTCGGGCAGGCTTTGGGCGTTCGTCGTCCCCGGAGTACTAGCTGTTACCGATCTATGTTTCGGTGTTTGTCTTGTTTGGTCTTTATTGTTTACACCTGTTTCCTATTATGTTGCATTGTATTCCCTTTAAATACCCCTGTCTCTCATAGTTTATTGTGTGTGAATGTTTTTCGTGAGGTCGGCAAGCTGTTGTGTGCTAGTATTGTTTCCTCCCTGTTAGGAGGTATTTTGGTTTTGTACTTTCTATACTGTGTTCAGTAAAGTACGTCTGCCAGTAGCTCGGTGTCCTGCGCTTGACTTCGTTAGCGCATACACGTCATTCTGACACTATGTAAAGTGTCATATATAAGTATCACATATATATAAAAGACCCTACATCTATACAGTGCAGAAAGGATTGACGTTACAATGATGATCAGACATTGTGCAATCTTTTTGTTTTATGCCAACTCTGGTAAGAATTTTAATTTAGATCCTTTAAAACAATATACATATTTTTGGCTTTTAGAATCCATTTGAATTACTTTGTAGCAAGTATTTTCGATGGTTTTCAGTCTTTACCTTGATCTTTGATAAATATTGTTTGTTTGCGTTGAGAGTTTCTGCATTAACCAAGGACATTGTTCAACCAAATCCAGTGATGGTTACTCACCGTGGAGCTAGTGTGAACATCACTTGCTTTTGGCCAACTGATGTGAATACCAATGTTGCTTGGTTCAAGCAGACTTTTGGACAGAAACCCCTTCTCATGACATCGACACTTTCCAGTGGACAAGATTTTTACTTCAACAACTTTACCAAGGATTTCACTGAGACTAAACATCTGAGTGTGAAGAGAGGAGTTGACAGCTGTAACCTGACCATCTCCAAGACAGAGTCAGGGGACTCTGCTACTTACTACTGTGGTGCTATGGAAGTGGGCAAAGTCAAATTTGGAGAAGGAACTGTTTTGATTGTCAAAGGTAACTTAACTTCCTTCCCTAATTTTGGATTTTAAATTTTGCACCATCAAATTAGAAATATACTTTAGAATTTGGCGCTAAATGAAAATACCAGGCCAATACAATTTACACACTGTGATCTTACTCCGTCTCTCTCTTCAGGTTCAGATTCCAACAGCATGTCTGTGCTACAGCAATCTGTGTCTGAGTCAGTCCAGCCAGGTGACTCTGTTACTCTGAACTGTACAATACACACTGAGACCTGTGCAGGAGAACACAGTGTCTATTGGTTCAGACATGGCTCAGCAGTATCCCATCTAGGAATCATTTACACCAATTGAGACAGGAGTGATCAGTGTGAGAGGAGCCATGATGCTGGGTCTCCTACACAGAGCTGTGTCTACAACCTCCCCAAGAGGAACCCCAGCCTCTCTGATGCTGGGACTTACTACTGTGCTGTGGCCTCATGTGGGGAGATACTGTTTGGCAACGGGACCAAGCTGAACATTGACCGTTAGTGATATTTCTGACATTTCTGAAAATGTCTAACATTCTTTCACATTGCTGTGAATAAATTGTATGCCTGGTTGAACAAAATGTCCTGAATTTCCTCTATCACTGTCTGTATTTCTACAGATGGTTGTAAGGAGGACCATGTTCTCTTGGTGTACTGTCTGGGTGTAGTGTTGGCTCTTTGTGTCATCCTCATCATTGTCCTTGGTTGTGTTTTGTATAAGATGACCAAGAAAACCTCTCTGCTGTGTAGAGGTAAGTGTTATCATTGCCACAATATATGCTTAAACTGTTGGTGCAGTATACATTACATGTTTTAGTCATGAAACTGGGTTAATTCAATGTATGATGATGATGATGATGATGATGATGATTCCACCATGTGTTTGTCTAAAAGGAACGCACACTCAGTCAAGTGGTCCGGCAGTCCCCAGTTCTCATAATCAGGTATGCAGACCATAAATGTGGTCCTCTGTAGCTCAACTGGTAGAGCACGGCGCTTGTAACGCCAAGGTAGTGGGTTCGATCCCCGGGACCACCCATACACAAAAATGTATGCACGCATGACTGTAAGTCGCTTTGGATAAAAGCATCTGCTAAATGGCATATTATTATTATTATTATAAAGATATACACTGTAAACAGGCCCTTCTATCAAAATACCAGATAATTTCCTGATGTCTTTGGAATTTGTTTTGCTATTCCTCTTAGGATCAAGAAGATGATGACACACTCACGTCGGTCCATTACGCTGCTCTGAATGTCATCCACAAGAAGCCAAAGACCCAGAGACAGAGGAGCGCCATGGAGAGAGACACTGTGTATTCTGGGGTGAGGTGCCAAAACATGGACTGAAACGTCAATTTTTGCTCTCTAATAACTTGCATTGATTTTGTGTTTTCTATACTATATGTACAACTATGGCTTTTTCATTGTGCGTTACAATTACTTTTATTCTGTCAATCTCCTGTTAAAAAAAAACTGTTGTGCATTTTAGATCCAATAAAACATTCATCTGCTTTCATATAGAGGCATTCATATTTTTCTCTGTTCTTAAATTTCACCCACAGATTCAGTTTGCAACAATCATATTAGGCTTGTGCTCAATGTAACAAAGCTCTTTTTGTTTGCATAACGCACTGTAAATATACACCTATTGACTAGTGTTTTAGTTTGTCTCAAACTCTTTTTTAGCTGGATCCTGAAAACATCTCTGTGGTGTTCTGAATGCCCTAAATCCCCAGCAATGACCTTCAGTCCTCACAACGCGCTCTCTACACACACCTCAGTGCATCTAAACCACAAACAACCATGTCACTAAGAGCACAACTCACTCTCTTCATGAGGAAAGCCTTGAAGGAAAAATAAACATCCTAGCGAATATACTTTGAACAGAATTTATATTGTTGAGACTGATTTCAGATATGACTACACATTGTGACTGAGCAGTTTTCACAAACTATTGACAAAATGTGAAGGTATAAGTCCACCTTGCAGGACTGCAATTCATTTATCTTTCAATAGGAGCAGCAGTGTATATGGAAGTCCCTCTGACTGCTTTACAATTAGAGTTGCAGCAACTTTAAGAAGTTGTGAAAATGTTCAAATTGTTGAATCGTTGAAAACGTACTTTCCTGTGATAGTTTGTGTGTAGCCGAAATAGCTGTCAAACAAGTGCCCAACAAACACAATGTGTGGCTGTTAAGAATCTATAACAAGGAAATATAGTTATTACATGCTTATTACAAATCAATAAGATGTTATAAACCCATTTCAGCATCATAGATTCACATGCATCTAACAGGCCAGGCATTCTACATCACTAGATCATTACTGCTAACATCCAATAAGCTATTTTAAAGTGTAGCTTAGTTACCAGGAAGAGCCACAGCATCACTCAAAATAGAACTGGTAGCAGTGTGATCTCTACATGACGAAGACAATGACTCATCTGTTTAAATGTAGTTTTTTTTTTATTGAGTTCCAGGTCGTAGCTGCATAATTAACGGACACAACCTTTTTATTCACGTCATCTCTCCTCTGTAATGTGTTGTATTCTTTTAGTTGTGTTGATAGTAAGACCCACCCCCACACAGTGAACAAGTTCACAGATACTCTGCAGTCTTCTGTAAGCCCGAGATAAGGCCATATCTATGCTTTGGTCTTCTGGCCTGCTGGCTTTGTGCACACAGGACCTCCTACCTGCTCTCTGTGTCTCTGTGTCTCTATGTGGTTTTCAGAAGGATGTCTATGTGGTGTCACTGTTGTTCTCACTATCTATGTGGTCCTCTGTAGCTCAGCTGGTAGAGCACGGCGCTTGTAACGCCAAGGTAGTGGGTTCGATCCCCGGGACCACCCATACACAAAAAATGTATGCACGCACGACTGTAAGTAGCTTTGGATAAAAGCGTCTGCTAAATGGCATATTATTATTATTTATCTTTACTTGTTGTTCATGTTGCCCCTGACATCTTACAGCCACAGCAAAACAGTTATTTATTCAACTGACTGCAATGTACTGTATATGTAGTTATCTGAAATCAGCTACAAACCACAAATGACTGCTAATGAACCCTCTTTCAACCCTCTGAGTTAAGCATCTCATGTGTGATGCAACACCATCTAGTCTAAGTTGTGGTCCAGGGGGAGGGGCCATTTTGTGATGATGTGATGGGAGAACTTTCAGTACATTCTCAAACAGACATGCCTTGTGAAGCACAAAGACTACTGCAGAGTGCTCTGTGAGAAGGAGACCAATAGAGGAGGATCCTCCTTCTGCTAGATTGCTTCCTTTCAGAACCACAATAACCACAGAGTAAAACAGACTAGATAAAGTGTGTCACATTAGCTGGTTGGCTGTGGTGTCCAATCATGTATGCACTCTCAGGTGTTACACATAGTGAATGTTTCTGTGAATGATATACAAGGAATAAGAGTGACATAACATGTACTTGTTTCATTCTGTAGGTGTTTACCCCACCTATGTTCACCCTTGTACATATGTTCTATGGAAAACAGTCCTCCTATGTCATCTGGAGTACTGTAGCTAACTGTTCAATGCTGGTCCAAATAGTATTTGTTAATTTAGGTACACATGGTTAAGCATGACTGGTCCATCAATTGCAACTAAAGTAAGTGTGTGAGGAAACAAGAAATAGCTCAATAGAAATAGAAAATACTATTTCACACAGGTCTGTCCAGAGAGAATGAATGTGAGAAAATCACAAACCACAATTTCTTGCAAGACCAATCAATAGCAGCTCCTGTCTGAGTCATGGTACAATACAAGACCAATGGTTGTTTGAATGAGGCATCAACAAAAATGATGCGGTCCAGTTGAACCAATCACCTTTTACCCCATTGTTAAAGTGTAGTCTACAGTTGCGATTTTAGCATGTCAATCTTGGCGGGGTCAAACTGATGCATGGCTGCAAAGCCACAACACAACACTAAACAATACATGAATTGGACTATAACGGTGACAAACAGTGCCCACTAACTGTTAGGGCCTACATAAAGCTGTCCAGACAGCAGAGTCCCAACAGCAGTCCCAACATCTTACCAATGTTACACCTGGCTATCAGCGGAGACTTGTCTGGCAGCGAAACAGTTCATTCAGCCTCATTTACTGCCTTTAAAAAAAAAATAGCTGATATGGCTGACTTGCTTAAACAAGTGTGGTTTCTAATGACAATTGAGATGTACAAACTATGGCATGAGGGGACGACGAGCGGATAAGAGGCAATCCGTAATTTCGATGAAGACATTAATGGGCGACCTTGGATGTATAACTATTATTTCAGCACTTTTGAAATGTACAGCGACAGAATTCAGAACATGGGCCAAGTCAGAACCGAAGGATAAATAAAGGGGGCATATAAGCAGACAATGAAAGCTCATACAATATTAAATTATTACATTTCTCTAAAACAGGCTATAGGCTACATGTGCACCACCAAGTCAGAACAGTAGGCTAAGTTATGAGGGGGAAAGGGACCAAATTATTAATGTGAGGCACATGGGCTACTAACAGCTTACTACACAACATAAACGTAGTATTACTTTCTTAGCTACTGTAAACATATCTCACTGGCATATTACAAAATTTATGCAGCTGCATACAATACATTTTTGGACTCACCTTGCTGTGCTCATTCGAACAGGAAGATTGCGCGGCGGTCCTTGTTGCTGGCAAATGTTGTCATCTAACTTTGTCATCAAAGTCTGGCATTACCTGGATTTATGGTGCTTTCAATACAACTGGGAACTCAGAAAACATAAAGGTTGAATAATGACGCCAGTGATCTTCAGGTCAGAGCTCTAGAAAGAGGCCCAAGTTCCCGACTTGGAATTCCGAGGTTGGATGGTCGTTCAAAACGTATTTTCCCAGTCGGAGCTAGTTTTTTTCCAAGATTTCCCAGTTCCGAGTATCCAGTTGTTTTGAAAGCGGCATAAATCATGCTGGATTAACAGCATGGCCAATGTTGAATGTTTATCCTTTTAAGGTTGGAAAAGAGACCCTTAAACCCAGACTTGGACCACACATACACAACATTGTTGAATTTGCGATTTCCAACTTGTTGTGTAATGTTTATATCCAATGGCCAATGAGCACTGATACGTTTGATCTATAATTTCTCTTCATAATTTCTCTTCATATGAAAAGTATTTGCCAGTAGATTGTCGACTTGATGATTCATGATGATGACTGCTAGCTTGCTGGCTAAGATTTTGAAAGTATGATGTTGACATGATCAGTCCAATCAAAGCTACTGTAGATATAACGTGATTTGATGTAATTTTATCAAAACACACGGCCAAGGCAACAAAGGAGTGGCTCAAGAAGAAGCACATTAAGGTCCTGGAGTGGCCTAGCCAGTCTCCAGACCTTAATCCCATAGAAAATCTGTGGAGGGAGCTGAAGGTTCGAGTTGCCAAACGTCAGCCTTGAAACCTTTAATGACTTGGAGAAGATCTGCAAAGAGGAGTGGGACAAAATCCCTCCTGAGATGTGTGCAAACCTGGTGGCCAACTACAAGAAACTTCTGACCTCTGTGATTGCCAACAAGGGTTTTGCCACCAAGTACTAAGTCATGTTTTGCAGAGGGGTCAAATACTTATTTCCCTCATTAAAATGCAAATCAATTTATAACATCTTTGACATGCGTTTTTCTGGATTTTTTGTTGTTATTCTGTCTCTCACTGTTCAAATAAACCTACCATTAAAATTATAGACTGATCATGTCTTTGTCAGTGGGCAAACGTACAAAATCAGCAGGGGATCAAATACTTTTTTCCCTCACTGTAAGGGACATGTACAGTGCAGTGGCACTACTGATGTTAATTAGAGGATATTGGCTGACATAAAAAAGGGCAAGAAAATAGCTATGCTGTGTTTAAAAATGGCATTGTTAACCAAAAAAGGTCTTAAATTATTAGGCCATTCCATTGCCAAAACTAATATTTCTATTTCATGTTGGAGGCCTAAGATGAAAACCAAGAGCCAAGAATGCAGGTTGTGTGCTGTGGGGGAGAAACTTACTACACTATGAACTATTTTAACCTCAGGGCTAGGCTGGGTTGGGTTCAGTATCAGAGGCACTAGAGAGGGGAATATGATCCTTCACTGTTGGTCCAAACATCAAAAGAGAAATGATCTTAATAAGTTTAATTTCCCAAACAAATAAGCAGTGTATCAAGCCAATATTTAATAAGCTTGATCTAATAACTCTGACTTGATTGTCTTCTTTAAAAGTCTGTTCATGCTGCTCAAACTACTGTAAACAGACTTGCTAGACTGTAGCTTTTATTCCTGTTTAGACAGCCAATAGAGTCTCTCAGTTCAGTGTTCCCTCCTACGCTGTATAAAGGCTACATGTAAAGTTTCATCATAAAAGAGGTGCCCTGTTGTCAGACCCTCACACTATGACTATACAGTGCAGAAAGGATTGACATTACAATGATGATTAGACATTGGACAATGTTTTTGTTTTACGCCAACTTCGGTAAGTAAGAATTTTAAATATGGATGCTTTTTCAAATCATTTCATGCCATAGTGTTTTGAATCCATTTAAATTAATTGTAGTATGAATATGAAATGTATAATGAGATGTACTGTCTCTATGATGGGTAGAAATGATTTTTGATCCGTTTTATGTTGATCTTTTTACAGTTTGTGCATTGACTATGGACATTGTTCAACCAGACCCTGGGATTTGTACTGGGATTGGAGGTAGTGTGTCTCTCCCTTGCTTTTGTCCATCTGATATGGTGACCTATGTTGCTTGGTTCAAGCAGATTTTGGATTTTCATTTTGCACCATAAACTTTAGAATCTGCCGATAAAAAAATATAGCAGGAAAATACAATTTACACACCATGATCTTACTCTGTAACTCTCTTCAGCAGCCTGTGTCGGAGTCTGTCCAGCCAAGAGACTCTGTGATTGAACTGTACATACAGACTGAGACCGTTTCAGGAGAACATAGCATTCGAAAAGTATTCAGACCCCTTGACTTTTTGTTAAAATTTTGTTATGTTACAGCCTTTTTCTAAAGTTGATTAAATTGTTTTTTTCACACATCAATCTACACACAATACCCCATAATGACAAAGAAATAACAGGTTTCTAGAAATAAAAATCTGAAACATCACGTTTAAGTATTCAGACCCTTTACTCAGTACTTTCTTGAAGCACCTTTGGCAGTGATTACAGCCTCGAGTCTTCTTGGGTATGATGTTAGATCAACTTTAAGTCCGGGCTATGTCTGGGCCACTCAAGGACCTTAAGAGACTTGTCCCGAAGCCACTCCTGCATTGTCTTGGCTGTGTGCTTAGGGTCGTTGTCCTGTTGGAAGGCAAGCCTTCACCCCAGTCTGAGGTGCTGAGCGCTCTGGAGCAGATTTTAATCAAGGATCTCTCTGTACTTTGCTCTGTTCATCTTTCCCTCGATTCTGATGGAGGCCACTGTGTTCTTGGGGACCTTCAATGCTGCAGACATTTTTTGGTAGCCTTCCCCAGATCTGTGCCTTGTCACAATCCTGTCTCGGAGCTCTATGGAAATGTCCTTCTACCTCATGGCTTGGTTTTTGCTCTGACATGCACGGTCAACTGTGGGACCTTATATAGACAGGTGTGTTCCTTTGCAAATTCAGTCCAATCAATTGAATTTACCACAGGTGGACTCAAATCAAGTTGTAGAAACATCTCAAGGATGATCAATGGAAACAGGATGCTCCAGAGCTCAATTTCGAGTCTCATAGCAAGTCTCATGCAAAAATTTCTAAAAACCTGTTTTCGCTTTGTCATTATGGGGTATTGTGTGAAGATCAATGAGGGGAAAAAATAATTGAATCTATTTTAGAATAAGGCTGTAACGTAACAAAATGTGGAAAAAGGGAAGGGGTCTGAATACTTTCCTAATGCACTGTAGAGCTTCGTCACTTTATATAACTTTGAAGGGAACAACTCCAGTCTATGTGTAAAAGTGTTTGAGAATAAATAATACAAAATCATTTAAAAGTATATTTGTTTTTTAAGTTTCAGACCTGTTGGGTGATCAGATTAAGCTTATTTTTGTCATCATTCTATCTTGCCTGACAACTGCTGTGATTCTGAGTGTGGTTTTCAACGTTTTCCTCTTTGTGAGAATGAAGAGGTCACGATGTGAACACTGTGCAGGTACTGTAAAAGTCTTCATGCTAATAGTAATAGTAATAATAGTTATAGATCATAAAGAAGGGTGAAGGCTAGCTCTCCTTTTACCACTTCCCTCTCTGGACATTGTTTTCATTTCACAAGCCTAATTCATTTTGAAACAGAAAATATGACATACATAGTATGTTTCCAGTGTTTTGAATCTTTTATCTTTTATCTATTAGTGGGGACCCCTTCTCAGCAGAGCCAGTATGGGAAGCTTCATGCCAACACATCTGACCAACAGGTTAGCAGAATTGCTGTATCAAGAGTGAGACTGGATAAGCGTATTAAAGCAAAAGACTACAGCATTAGATTTGACCTGGAGTTTGAATTGAGTGAGTCTGTGTTTCATCCTCATAGCTCCACAGTGACGATGATGGCCTGAACTACTCTGCCCTGAAGTTCACTGACAAGAAGAGTACCAAGCCCAGGAGACAGAGGAGAGAACAGAGAGGGGAAGAAACCATCTACTCTGATGTGTCATATACACAGGATGTGGCAGTCCTTCAATCAGTATCACAGGCGGTCAGTGGCACCTTAATTAGGGAGAACGGGCTCATAGCAATGGCTAGAACGGAATAAATTGAATGTTATTGAACACATCAAAAACATGGATACCATTCCATTCACTCCATTCCAGTCATTTTTATGAGCCGTCCTCCCCTAAGCAGCCTCCTGTGATCAGCATCATTCAAAGTTAAGCCCAACCCCTCCTCTGAACTCCACTTTGAGCTTGACTGTGTCCTTTTGACCTGGCTATTTTGTACAATTCTCATTTACTGTAGGATGCCATTGCGGGGGCCTAGCTTTGCCTAATATACACTACCGGTCTAAAGTTTTAGAACACCTAATCATTCAAGTGTTTTTCTTTATTTTTAATATTTTCTACATTGTATAATAATAGTTAAGACATCAGTACTATGAAATAACACATGGAATCATGTAGTAACCAAAAAAACTGCCTTCTTAAAAGTTAATTTGTGGAATTTCTTTCCTTCTTAATGTGTTTGAGCCCATCAGTTGTGTTGTGACAAGGTGGGGGGTATACAGAAGATAGCCCTATTTGGTAAAAGACCATGTCCACATTATGTCAAGAACAGCTCAAATAAGCAAAGAGAAATGACAGTCCGTAATTACTTTAAGTCATGAAGGTCAGTCAATACGGAACATTTCAAGAACTTTGAAAGTTTCTTCAAGTGCAGTCGCAAAAACCATCAAGCGCTATGATGAAACTGGTTCTCATGAGGACCACCACAGGAATGGAAGAGCCAGAGTCACCTCTGCTACAGAGGATAAGTTCATTAGAGTTACCAGCCTCAGAAATTGCAGCCCAAATAAATGCTTCACAGAATTAAAGTAACAGACACATCTCAACATCAACTGTTCAGAATAAACTGTGTGAATCAGGCCTTCATGTTCAAATTGCTGCAAAGAAACCACTACTAAAGGACACCAATAATAAGAAGAGAATTGCTTGGGCCAAGAAACACAAGTAATGGACATTAGACCGATGGAAATTTGTCCTTTGGTATGGAGTCCAAATTTGAGATTTTTTGGTTCCAATCTCCTCATGTGTATTTCCCACCGTAAAGCATGGAGGAGGAGGTGTTATGGTGTGGGGTGCTTTGCTGGTGACACTGTCTGTGATTTATTTAGAATTCAAGGCACACTTAACCAGCATGGCTACCACAGCATTCTGCAGCAATACGCCATCCCATCTGGTTTGGGCTTAGTGGGACTATCATTTGTTTTTCAACAGGACAATGACCCAACACACCTCCAGGCTGTGTAAGGGCTATTTGACCAAGAAGGAGAGTGATTGAGTGCTGCATCAGATGACCTGGCCTCCACAATCCCCCCACCTCTATCAAATTGAGATGGTTTGGGATGAGTCGAACCACAGAGTGAAGGAAAAGCAGTCAACAACTGCTCAGCATTTGTGGGAACTCCTTCAAGACTGTTTGAAAATCATTCCAGGAGAAGCTGGTTGAGAAAATGCCAAGAGTGTGCAAAGCTGTCACCAAGGCAAAGGGTGGCTATTTGAAGAATCTCAAATATTAAATATATTTTGATTTGTTTAACACTTCTTTGGTTACTACATGATGCCATATGTGTTATTTCATAGTTTTGATGTCTTCACTATTACTCTACAATGTAGAAAAGAGTAAAAAATAAAGAAAAACCCTTGAATGAGTAGGTGTTCTAAAACTTTTGACCGGTAGTCTACATGTACAATAACTCAGGTGCAGAGCATAATTTTCCCCAAAGTGTGAAAGCTGATACTAGGATGGTTTCAGAAGTCTCAAATCCTCACCAATATTATGATTTTGCAAATGTCTGAACTCTTCCTTTTGATGATAATAGTTGTAACATGGAACTCTGTAACCTGCCCTTATGCTTGTGTAATATTTCAATAAACATGTTTTTAATTCCCACATATTAATGGCTTGCCCAATTCTTACCACTTATTTGCACCAGGTATCAAATGATCACATCTTTATTTTGTCAAAAAGGTGCGAACCTCACCAGAGTTCACTTCCTCCTCAGAGCTTGAACTGCCTCCTACAGACATGAAGTGAGAAATACAATGTAAACCCCCTGTGTATGTCAAAGACGACATATGTACCACTAGTCTCAGCCACCGAGCCAAATGATGAAAAAATACAAACCAGTAACTCTGACTTTATAGTATTTTAAGGCACGTGTGCCAGTAGTCTGCCACCAACCCAAATGTAAAGAAATACAACCAATAGCTTTAACTTTATATTATTTTAAGCAGGGGTTGGAACATATTTTTTTTCTCCAAAGCAACGGTTTATATTGTTCCCCTCTGTTCCTCTTTAAACATCTGCAATCATAACTTTTTTACATTTAGCTCCACATGAATTCATTACTTCCGTGTGGATAGAGCAGCTTGCTATGGAGCGGGCAAAGTATTTACATGCATTGGACAGACAAGTGTAGGGCGCGAGATGCGACTGGAATTTTGCGGATAGGGAGAGAAAGAGAGAGGATGGAGGAGGAGGCTTGGCTTGAAGCGCTGGATATCTTGTTGTTATGACATGCATTATCTGAATTAGGCCCACAGAATTATACCTATGGAAGACCGGCTTCTATGAAGGAACTTTTAATGTCTTTGAACTTCATAGAGTTGGCTTAACGTTGGACCAAAACTAGAAAGAAATACAAAACAATAGCGCTAACATTTTAGTATTTTAAGACAGAAAGCAAACCTTTTTGATAGCATAAGGATTTTAGAGAGAAAATCATAAATGATTAATCAATGAATGCACATCTGCATTTAAGGTGAGACATTTTCTCAATCTCACTTTCTCTTCAAACAACCAATGGAGCCAACCTAAAAGTTGTGCCTCCTGTGTTACATGTAGATACAAATTTCCGCTGATGCTGTCACTTCACTTTGTCTCTTGACCCTCATCTCAGTTGTTCTGTTACACCAGACGAGACCAGAGAGAAGAAGCTGAAGAATGTTCAGGTTGTTTCTAGACCTGGAAGTTCATCTCATCATATGATCTATGTTATGGCACTTTAATCGTTTAAAATACTAATGGGTAATCTAAGGAATGCAATTTTTTTCAAACACAAGAAACAACATTGTTGGGAAGCGAAATGCACTGCAACCAGGATTTATCAAGGATTGACATCGGTCATCCAAGTCCTCTTCTGTACGCTCGTCTTGGAGACAATGTGACTCTGCAATGATTCTATCCAGACAGAAGTTCTTGTACAATACCAGTAAAAAGTTTGGACACATCTACTCATTCAAGGGTTATTCTTTATTTTGTACTGTTTTCTACATTGTAGAATAATAGTGAAGACATCATAACTATAAAATAGCAAAAATGGAATCATGTAGTAACCAAAAAAGTGTTAAACAAACTAAATGTATTTTGGATTTTTGATTCTTCAAAGTAGCCACCCTTTGCCTTGATGACAGCATTGCACATTCCTGGCATTCTCTCAATTGGGTTGAGGTCAGGTGATTGTGGAGGCCAGGTCATCTGATGCAGCACGCCATCACTCTCCTTCTTGGTCAAATAACCCTTACACAGCCTGGAGGTATGTTGGGTCATTGTCCTGTTGAAAAAAAAATGATAGTCCCACAAAGCGCAAACAGATGGGATGGCGTATCGCTGCAGAATGCTGTGGTAGCCATGCTGGTTAAGTGTGCCTTGAATTCTAAATAAATCACAGACAGTGTCACCCGCAAAGCACCCCCACACAATCACACCTCCTCCTCCATGCTTCACGGTGGGAACCACACATGCGGAGATCATCCGTTCACCTACTCTGCGTCTCAAAAAGACATTGCGGTTGGAACTAGAAATCTAATATTTGGACTAATCAAACCAAAATACATATTTCCACCGGTCTAATGTCCATTGCTCGTGTTTCTTGGCCCAAGCAAGTCTCGTCTTCTTATTGTAGTCCTTTAGTAGTGATTTCTTTGCAGCAATTCGACCATGAAGGCCTGATTCACGCAGTCTCCTCTGAACAGTTGATGTTCAGATGTGTCTGTTACTTGAATACTGTGAAGCAATTTCTGCAATTTCTGAGGCTGGTAATTCTAATGAACTTATCCTCTGCAGCAGAGGTAACTCTGGGTCTTCCTTTGCTGTGGCGGTCCTCATGAGAGCCAGTTTCATCATAGCGCTTGATGGTTTTTGCGACTGCACTTGAAGAAACTTTAAAAGTTCTTGAAATGTTCCGTATTGACTGACTTTCATGTCTTAAAGTAATGATGGACTGTCATTTCTCTTTGCTTATTGGAGCTGTTCTTGCCATAATATGGACTTGGTCTTTTACCAAATAGGGCTATCTTCTGTATACCACCCCTACCTTGTCAAACGCATTAAGAAGGAAATAAATTCCACAATTTAACTTTTAAGAAGGCACACCTGTTAATTGAAATGCATTCCAGGTGACTACCTCATGAAGCTGGTTGAGAGAATGCCAAGTGTGTGCAAAGCTCTCATCAAGGCAAAGGGTGGCTACTTTGAAGAATGTCACATTTGTTTAACACTTTTTTGGTTACTACATGATTCCATATGTGTTATTTCATAATTTTGATGTCTTCGCTATTATTCTACAATGTAGAAAATAATAAAAAGAAAGAAAAACCCTTGAATGAGTAGGTGTGTCCAAACTTTTGACTGGTACTGTATTTCATGGTACAAACAAACTGCAGGACAGAAGCCTCAACTTTGGCAACAATTTACAAATATGCTAGTAGTGCACCATTTCATAATGAGTTCAAGGATAACCCTTGGTTCACAGTACAAAGTGGGAAAGGAGTGTACTATTTAAGCATCTCAAACACCCATCTTTCTGACTCAGCCACATCTTACTGTGGGGGATTCCATGTAAATGTGATGGAATTTGCAATCGTAATATTTCTCATTCTGAAAGTTAGGCTACAGTTTGTATTCAGTACTGTAAAATGTAGCTCAAAGTTTGTTGTAATTTATTTACAATCTAAAGTTACGGTAGTTCATACCTGCATTTACTTTTTTTGCCGTCAGGATCCATCAAGTTTATTGTACAGCAGTCTGTGTCTTTGTCAATCCAGCCAGGAGACTCTGTGACTTTGAACTGTGCAGGAGAGCACAGTGTCTATTGTTTCAGACATTGCTCAGGAGAATCCCGTCCAGGAATCATTTACACCCATGGAGACAGGAGTGATCAGTGTGAGAGGAGCCCTGAGGCTGGGTCTCCTACACAGAGCTGTGTCTACAACCTCCCCAAGAGGAACCTCAGTCTCTCTGATGCTGGGACTTACTACGGTGCTGTGGCCTCATGTGGGGAGACACTATTTGGGAATGGGACCAAGCTGGACATTGACCGTAAGTGATATTTCGCATTGCTGTGAATAACTGTCTGTTCTCTTGGTGTACTGTCTGGGTGTAGTGTTGGCTCTTTCTGTCATCCTCATCATTGTCCTTGGTTGTGTTTTGTATAAGATGACCAAGAAAACCACTCTGCTGTGTAGAGGTAAGTGTTATCATTGCCACAATATATGGTTAAACTGTTGGTGCAGTATACATTACATGTTTTAGTCATGAAACCAGGTTAATTCATTGTATGATGATGATAATGATTATGATTCTACCATGTGTTTGTCTACAGGAAGGCACCCTCAGTCAACTACTTCATCAGTCCCCAGTTCTCATAACCAGGTAGACAGACCTAACACTGGTCCAACTGTTGTTGATTCAATGTATTTTTTATTCATTCAAAATATTAAAATAGGCATTTACCTAAAGGTGTTGTTTCACTATAAATATATTTGTCTAATACAAAATGTTTCGGTTTTATATTTGTTATTCCTCTCGGAATCAAGATGCTGACACACTCCAATATGCTGCTCTGAACGTCATCCACAAGAAAGTAAAGGCTGGGAGACAGAGGAGTGCCATGGAGAGAGACACTGTGTACTCTGGGGTGAGTCGCCAAAACATGGACTGAAACTTCAACTTTTACTCTTTAATAACTTGCATCGATGTTGTGTTTTCTACACTCTATATATAACTATTGCTTTTTTATTGTGTGTGACAATTACTTGTATTCTGTAAAACTCCTTAACATTATTACTGTTTTGCATTTTAAATCAAATAAAACATTCAACTGCTTTCATAAAGAGGTATTGTTTGATTTGATATTTTTCTCATTCCTTAAATTTCACCCACAGTTTCAGTACGCAACAACCATATTAGGCTTATGCTCAATGTAACAAAGCTATTTTTGGTTGCATAGTGCACTGTAAATATGCATCTATTGACTGGTGTTTTAGTTAAGTGATAATGCCCGAGAAGCCGGTGCTTGGAGGATATATTGCGAGGCAAACAGTGCCAATATATCCTCCGAACACCAGCTTCGTGGAAATGATCGGATTACCGTCATTTTCAAATAAGGATTGACATATTTTCATTAAAAACATTATTTTTATGAATGTATTCATACTATTTCATCATTGCGACACAAATCTAGGGTTGCTACCCAAGCCGGCTGGTCGTTCGTTCTATCGGATTGGTTGCCAGAGACGCGACCCAGTCGTTCATTCTTTTTGTTCTGTATCTATCTACCCAGTCGTTCGTTCTAAATGTTCCATTGCCATACTGGCTGGCAACGTTCTTACCCTTTGCTTGCTAGCTAGCCAACTACAGCTAACTTACAGTCACGTCAAACAGTGCAGACAGAATAACAACAGTAGCTGCATTTGCATTTGTTTTAAGCTGTTTTCTAGTGACATTTACTTGGATACATCCATAACAATGAGCTAATGAGGCTCGAATGTGCTCACTCGTAAGGACACTGTTGTTCAGAGGAGCTAGCCAACAACACATCTAACGCAATCACTTCAAATTGAAGCTGGAAAGACCGCAAACTAGCTGCACTTCGATGCATTTTACCTTTTTTCAATGAACATTTCTGTGTATGTATCCATAAAAATTATGCCAATTGATTCATGATTTCGACTGAATGAGAAACGCTGCCTGCCTGTCTGTCTCGTCCCAACTCCTGACACTTTCATTAGTATGGGACAGCTTGAGATCGAATTTGAATATTGAAACAATGTTGCAAATGTTGGAGAGACAGACAGCAAGGTTTATACAAATCTCCGCTGTTGAAAACTAAATGTTAGTCTAAAAGAAATGTGAGATAATGTCCAGATGCTTTTTATAGTGGAGATCAAGTTCATAAAGTGCTTGGCTGGGCTGATGAGACAGTGGATTGCTCAGTCAGATGGAACACAGTAAATAGGCATTTTAACTTCATAGAGTTAGCCTGTGGTAACTTGTGGAATATACACTGGCTGGAATGCGGCTTTAGCCAATCAGCATTCAGGATTAGACCCACCCGTTGCCTAATTTGTCTCAAATTCTTTTTAGTTGTATCCTGAAAAGATCTCTGATGTTCTGAATGCCCTAAATATATTTACCGTAACACTCAGCTACACTCATATCTAACCCCCAGCAATGACCGTCAGTCTTCACACACCTCAGCGCATCAAAATCACAAACAACCATGTCACTAAGCACACCTTTGCAGTAAAATTAGAGATCTTAAGTGAATATACTTTTTTCAGTATTTATATTGTTGAGATACTGGTTTCAGATATGACAATGTACACATTGTGACTGAGCAGTTTTCCCAAACTATTGACTAAATGTGAACGTATAAATCCACCTTGCAGGACTGCAATTAATTTATCTTTCAATAGGGAGCAGCAGTGTATATAGAAGTCCCTGTGACTGCTTCACCAGTAGAGTCGCAGCAACTTTTAGAAGTTGTGAAAATGTTCCAATTGTTCACTAATTTGACGAAGAATCGCTGAAAACGTTATTTCCTGTGATAGTTCATGTGTGTAGTCAAAATATCTGTCAACAAAGGCCCAACAAAGACAATGTGAGGCTGTTAAGAATCTATAACAAGGTAATACATTTATTCCATGTATATTACACATCTGTATCATGTTATAAATCCATTTCAGAATCATAGCGTCACATGCATCAAACAGGCTAGGTAGTCATCATCACTGGATCATTACTACTAACATCAACTGTGAGAAGGAGACCAATAGAGGAGGATCCTCCTTCTGCTAGATTGCTTCCTTTTAGAACCACACTAACCACAAAGTAAAACAGACTAGATGAAGTGTGTCACATTAGCTGATTGGCTGGGATGTCCAATCAGGTACGCACTCTCAGCTGTTACACTTAGTGAATGTTTCTGTGATTGATATACAAGGAATGTAAGACTGACATAAAATGTACTTGTTTCATTGTGTAGGTGTTTACCCAACTCATGTTGGTCCTCTGTAGCTCAATTGGTAGAGCATGGCGTTTGTAATGCCAGGGTAGTGGGTTCGATCCCCGGGACCACCCATATGTAAAAAATGTAGGCACACATGACTGTAAGTCGCTTTGGATAAAATGGCATATTATGTTCACCCTTGTACATACACTATATATATATATATATATATATATATATATATATACAGTGGGGAGAACAAGTATTTGATACACTGCCAATTTTGCAGGTTTTCCTACTTACAAAGCATGTAGAGGTCTGTAATTTTTATCATAGGTACACTTCAACTGTGAGAGACGGAATCTGCTAATGAACGACCTCACTAATGTTCTTGTGGCTGAATGGAAGCAAGTCCCCGCAGCAATTTTCCAACATCTAGTGGAAAGCCTTCCCAGAAGAGTGGAGACTGTTATAGCAGCAAAGGGGGGACCAACTCCATATTAATGCCCATGATTTTGGAATGAGATGTTCGACGAGCATGTGTCCACATGCTTTTGGTCATGTAGTGTAATTATAGATTTTCAGTATCGACAACTGCCCATAGCAATATAATGGAGTTATACGGTATACACTGAGTATACCAGACATTAGCAACACCTTCCAAAAATTGAGTTGAGACTCAATTTTTCAGGGCATGGACTCTACAAGGTGTCGAAAGCATTCCACAGAGATGCTGGCCCAGGATGACTCCAATGCTTTTCACAGTTGTGCATAGTTGGCTGGATGTCCTTTGCGTGGTTGACCATTTTTGATACACACACGAAGCTGTTGAGTGTGAAAAACCCAGCAGCATTGCAGTTCTTGACACAAACCGGTGCACCTGGCACCTACTACCATACCCTGTTCAAAGGCACTTAAATATTTTGTCTTGTGCATTCACCCTCTGAATCACACAATCCATGTCTCAATTGTCTCAAGGATTAAGAATCCTTCTTTAACCTGTCTCCTCCCCTTCATCTACCCTGATTGAAGTGGATTTAACAAGTGACATCAATAAGGGATAACAGCTTTCACCTGGTCAGCCTATGTCATTTAAAGAGCAATTGTATTATTTCATATTGTGACGTTGATCCATAGATGAGAATCCTGGTCCTTCTCTCCATCATCAGAACTGGAGTTCTCCTCTGCTGCCTGATCATCCTAATCATCATCTACACCACCAGGAAATAGATCAAGCTAAGGCCAGTGTCAATATACTAGAGATGAGTTTTGGAGTAAAGTAGGAGATACTGTATCATCGCTATACATTACAAATTATGATTTATTGAGATTGCTTAGTTGCTCGTTTTGCATTAGAAATATATTAGCCTGCAACTTGTAATTCAATTGAGCATCATCATCCTTGCTTATGCTGTATGTGTTAATTGATTGAACTGCTCTCCTGAAATCCCTGTGTACAGAATGTGCCTGTCAGCTTCCTGCTTCTCCTGTTTGTCTCCTGGCCTCTAGAGGTCAGCTGTGTTCCCCTCTGCCTTAGTTCTTCCTCATGTGTCCTAATTAGCTTATCCATGTCACCTGTGCCTTGTTTCCCCTTGTGTATTTTAGCTGTGTGTTTTCCCCTTGTTTCTCACTTGGTTATTGCGTCCTGACTGTGTGTCTCCTGCTTTGTCTCACCGTGTCTGTCCTAGTAAGTTTTTGAAGTTATCTTTAGTTTGTTTTTCTCCCCTCGTGGAGTTGTTTTGTTTTGCCTCCTGTTTTGGATCATTAAATCTACTTACCTGGAGTATTGCCTTGGGTGTTTTCATTTGGGTCCTACAACATCTCCTCTGTGGCTTAGGGGTAGTACCCCCAGCTCTACACTTCTGAGACCGGAGTTCTAACCCGGCTTGTGACAGAATAACCAAGTCAATCATGGACCCAGAAACACTCCGTTCCCAGGACCTGTTGGCGGTGATCATTCGACATGAGGCTTCTTTCCAGCGACATGAAGCCGTTCTCAGCCGACAAGAGGAGCTGATGGCTAGACATTCTCAACTCCTGGCCGAAATGATGAGTTCCCTTCACCAGCTCTTTGAACGCCTCCTTGGTCCTCCCCCTTCCCCCCGGTCACCTCCCAGTGACGACAGACCTTCTCGGTTGGCGGAGCCCCGACTACCACCTCCCAAGCCCTTTTCTGGGGATCCAAGCTCTTGCCAGGGTTTCCTCACCCAATGCTCCCTCACCTTCGAGCTCCAACCCTCAAGTTTTCCCACAGACCGTTCCAAGATTGCCTACCTCATTACCCTTCTTTCAGACAAGGCGCTCGCCTGGGCCTCTGCGGTGTGGCAGTCCCAGGAGGCCTGTTGTGACTCCCACGCTGCATTTGTAGAAGAGTTCAAGCGGGTGTTCGATCATCCTGTCAGTGGGCGGGAGGCTTCCAAGCGCCTACTGTCTCTCCGTCAGGGCCCCCGAAGCACGGCAGATTTTGCCATTGAGTTCCGAACCATAGCAGCAAGGAGCGGATGGAATGATGAAGCGCTGAGGGTCTGCTTTCAGGGAGGGTTATCTGAGCCCCTTCAAGATGAGTTAGCCACCCGTGAACCAGCTGAAGATCTCGAGTCCCTCATAGCCTTGGCCATCCGCCTGGACAATCGTCTAAGAGAGCGGAGAACGGCTCGCCGTCAGGTGTCTCAGTCCCAAGTTCCTCTGAGCAGCTCTGTTTCTCCTGTTTGGATTCCGTCATTCAGAGCTGCCCCGGCTCCTGAACTGCCCCAGGATTCCCCGGAGAGCATGCAGTTAGGCCGTTCCAGGCTTTCTTCCAACGAAAGGGAACGTCGCATGAGGGAGCGTCGGTGCCTCTACTGCGGGGTTGCCGGCCACTTCCGCTCCACTTGCCCCGAGCTGGCGGAAACGCCGGTCCCCGCCCAGCTACAGGAGGGTTGTGATGGGGAAAATTAGAGCTCCTCCTACTAACGCGGTCCTAGCTATTCCAGCCACTCTGTCCTGGGAGGGCCACCAGCATCGGGTCCAGGCTATGATCGATTCCGGTGCCGCAGGTGATTTTATGGATGTAACCTTGGCTAAGGAACTTAAGATCCCTACCCAACTACTTCCTCAACCCCAGGCAGTTACAGCCTTAGATGGCAGACCTCTGGAACCAGGAAAGGTTACTGAGGCGACTCAGTCCCTGCGACTTACCATCTCTCAACACCAGCAGGAGGAGACCTTCTATCTCATTGACTCTCCCGAGTATCCTATTATCCTGGGTCACCCTTGGCTATGCAGACATAATCCCCAGATCGACTGGCCTACTGGCACCATTCTTAGCTGGGGTCCCACTTGCCAACTCACCTGCATGCTTCAGAGTTCCTCAGCCCCTAGTACCCAGTTTCAAGAGTCTGTTGACGTCTCCCGAGTCCCCAGTGTTTACCATCGGTTCAAGGCAGTGTTCAGCAAGGCCCGGGCTACTGCCTTACCGCCTCATCGCACTTATGACTGTGCCATTGATCTACTCCCTGGGTGCTGCCCTCCTAGAGGTCGGATCTTTTCCTTGTCCTCCCCGAGCACGCAGCTATGGACACCTACATTAAGGAGTCCTTGGCAGCCGGCCTCATCTATGCCTCTACTTCCCGGCTGGGGCGGGCTTCTTTTTTGTTGAAAAGAAAGACGGGGGTCTGAGGCCTTGTATTGATTACCGGGGACTCAACAAGATCACGGTTCGGAATCGATACCCTCTTCCTCTCATGGCCACTGCTTTTGAGCTGCTTCAAGGGGCTTCCATTTTTACTAAGCTGGATCTCCGCAATGCTTACCATCTCGTGCGGATCCGGCCAGGAGACGAATGGAAGACGGCGTTCAACACGCCCACGGGACACTATGAATATCGGGTGATGCCGTTCGGGCTCACCAATGCCCCCGCAGTATTCCAAGCCCTGATTAATGATGTTCTCCGGGATATGCTTAATCTGTTCGTCTTCGTGTACCTGGACGATATCCTCATCTTCTCGAGGTCACTGAAGGAGCATGAGGGGCATGTTAGCCGGGTTCTCCAGAGGCTCCTTGACAATCACCTCTACGTTAAGCCTGAGAAGTGTGAATTTCATGTGTCTCAGACTCAGTTTCTCGGGTTTATTGTCACTCCCGGGCACCTAGAGATGGATCCCAAGAAGGTCAAGGCGGTCCATGATTGGCCCACACCTGCCACGGTCAAGGAGGTTCAACGGTTCATTGGCTTTTCTAACTTCTATCGGAAGTTCATCAAGAATTTCAGCTCGGTGGTAGCCCCCTTGACGACGCTTACCAAGGGAGGAGGGACCAAGATTCACTGGGGTCCGGAAGCAGCAGGGGCCTTCGAGGATCTCAAGCGCCGCTTCACTTCTGCTCCTATTCTGGTGACCCCTGACCCAGAGAGACCTTTCGTGGTGGAGGTGGACGCCTCAGAGGTAGGAGTGGGAGCCGTCCTGTCACAGAGGGGTGCGGATGGGAGATTACACCCTTGTGCCTTCATGTCTCGCCGCCTGTCTGAGGCCGAGCGCAACTACCATGTGGGGGATCTAGAGTTGCTTGCGGTAAAACTGGCCTTGGAAGAGTGGCGCCATTGGCTTGAGGGGGCTCAGCACCCTTTCCAGGTTCTCACAGACCACAAGAACCTGGAATATCTCCAACAGGCTAAGCGGATGAACCCTCGGCAAGCACGATGGTCCCTTTTCTTTAATCGATTCCAGTTCCTCCTGACTTACCGACCTGGCACCAAGAACGTCAAGCCGGATGCTCTGTCTCGAGTCTATTCTCCCGAGGTACAAGAGAAGCCCTTGGCATCGATTATTCCGAGGTCTAGGATCGTCGCACCTCTTCAGTGGGAACTAGAAAGAGGGGTACGAGAAGCTCTTGCCCATGAGCCCGATCCAGGCGGTGGTCCTGCCGGTCGCCTGTACGTTCCTCTCTCGGTTCGGGCCCGCGTCTTGCAGTGGGGTCATGAGTCGCCCTTGACATGCCATCCTGGCAGTGCTCGCACACTGGAGTTCCTCCGACGGCGGTTTTGGTGGCCGTCCATCAAGAAGGACGTGCAGGTCTTTGTTGAGGCCTGCCCTGTGTGCAACCAGGGAAAGTCGACACGCCAGCGACCCCAGGGACTGCTCCATCCCTTACCTGTTCCTCGAAGGCCATGGTCACACCTTTCTCTGGACTTTGTTACGGGACTTCCTCTATCCCAGGGCAACACCGTCATCCTTGTGGTGGTAGACCGTTTCTCTAAGGCTGCCCGGTTTATTCCCCTGCCCAAGCTGCCCTCGGCTAAGGAGACTGCTGAGCTCCTCATGAACCATGTCTTCCGGATATTTGGCATTCCCCTGGACGTGGTCTCTGACCGAGGTCCCCAATTCTCGTCCCGGTTTTGGGGGCCTTCTGCAGGCTTATTGGGGCCACAGCCAGCCTATCGTCAGGATTCCATCCAGAGTCTAATGGCCAAACGGAACGGATTAATCAGGATCTGGAGACCACCCTGCGGTGTATGGCGGCCAGTAATCCCACGTCTTGGGCCACCTATATCATTTGGGCTGAATATGCCCACAACACCCTCCAGTCCTCAGCCACCGGATTGTCCCCCTTCGAATGCCAGTTCGGTTACAACCCTCCATTATTTCCAGAGGAAGAGGCGCAAGTTGGTGTTCCCTCGGCCCAGCGCTTTGTCCAACGCTGTAGGCGGACCTGGAAGAAGGCCAGGTGTACCCTCCTTCGGACCTCCCAGAGATACCAAAGTCAGGCTAATCGCCACCGCCGGACGGCCCCTAGTTTCCGAGCTGGTCAGAGAGTTTGGTTGGCCACTAAGAACTTGCCCCTCCGGGTCGAATCCAAGAAGCTTTCCCAGAGATACATCGGCCCTTTCCGCATTGCTAGAAAGGTTAACCCTGTATCGTATCGTTTGGTTCTGCCTCGCTCCCTTAGAGTTAACCCCACTTTCCATGTTTCACTCCTTAAACCTGTCTTGTCTTCTCCTTTTGCCCCCCCACACAGACCCCCGCCACCTCCCAGGATCATAGACGGCCAGCCAGCCTACACAGTCCGCCGGATACTGGACTCCCGGAGGGTCCAGAACTCTCTGCAGTATCTGGTGGACTGGGAGGGCTACGGGCCAGAGGAGCGCTCCTGGGTTCCAGCCAGGGACATCCTGGACCCAGGGTTGATCCGAGATTTTCGCACCCTGAGGCCAGGGTGTTCTGGAAGGAACGTCAGGAGTCGTTCCTAGAGGAGGGGGTCCTGTCAGCTTCCTGCTTCTCCTGTTTGTCTCCTGGCCTCTAGAGGTCAGCTGTGTTCCCCTCTGCCTTAGTTCTTCCTCATGTGTCCTAATTAGCTTATCCATGTCACCTGTGCCTTGTTTCCCCTTGTGTATTTTAGCTGTGTGTTTTCCCCTTGTTTCTCACTTGGTTATTGCGTCCTGACTGTGTGTCTCCTGCTTTGTCTCACCGTGTCTGTCCTAGTAAGTTTTTGAAGTTATCTTTAGTTTGTTTTTCTCCCCTCGTGGAGTTGTTTTGTTTTGCCTCCTGTTTTGGATCATTAAATCTACTTACCTGGAGTATTGCCTTGGGTGTTTTCATTTGGGTCCTACAACATCTCCTCTGTGGCTTAGGGGTAGTACCCCCAGCTCTACACTTCTGAGACCGGAGTTCTAACCCGGCTTGTGACAGTGCCTTCTTTTTGCATTCATAAATATCTATTTAAACAACTGATATGGGCTAAAATAGACTTATTCCATCTCTTGGGTTCTGTACATACAGTGTGCCTGTATGAATGTTTGTTCAGAGGGCTTCTGCAGACACAACCTACTGTTACCATGCTAAACCCACCCACGCATCATACACTCAGTGAGCTGTTCACAGTTACCTGATCACTTTGGTCTGCTGTGAGCTCAAGACAAGGCTGTCTCTTTGCTTTGGATAGGCCTGGTTGGCCTTTCACTCACTATGTGGTTTCAGCAGGATGTCTACGTGGTGTCAGTGTGTTTTCTCTCATGCTTACATTGTTGATCAGGACCATGACAATTAGAAACACAGTCCACTGACATACTGCATGCTATATAGCCTCTATCTTATCACATGGGCCAGTTTCCCAGACACAGATTAAGCCGAGTCCTGGACTAAAAAGCATGTTCATGTTCATTCTTGAACTACGATAATTGATTTACAGAGTTTAAAGTAGAAGTTGTATCAATGTATACTAGGCTACAGCTAAAAGCCCTATCCACCCAGGTACACCCCTGACCCCTACTAAACTATCAGGTGTTACACTTCAGTTAGAGCATGATTCTGTGAATCATAGGTAATGAGACTTACATAAAATAGATTGTTTCATCCTGTAGTGTACGTTATTCCCCCATATACACTCATGATGCTCCACCCCTGTTCCCCCTGGTACATATCAAGATCTGTTCTATGTATAACAGTCCTCCTATAGGTCATTAGGAGAGCTGTAACTGTTGCATGGGCCAAGTCTAAGGCACACAACTAAGTTTGATACCAAGAGCATATACAGCTACATACTGTATATGTAATGTATGCTTGATAATGTACTGCATGCTTACCATACAACAGTATTACTTTAAACCCATTTGACTGATGGACATTTATATTTCTCCTTTCACAGTGAAACCTCAGGATTGGACAACTTTGTCCAGACAGTGCTTTCAAACTACTCAATGTTGTTTTTTAAAATGACATCATCATCAAGGGATGTAGCTCAGTTGGTAGAGCATGCCGTTTGCAACGCCAGGGTTGTGGGTTCGATTCCCACGGGGGGCTTGAATGAGAAAAATATATAAAAAAAATGTATGCACTCACTAACTGTAAGTCGCTCTGGATAAGAGCATCTGCTAAATGACTAAAATGTAAGACACTGAAAAGGTGTGCTTCACCCAACCTGCACAAAATATCCTATAAAGTAAACATTGGTCCACTATAACATTGATAATATGAGTGATTTTCAGTTAAGAAGAGCATGGTGGGCTGAATAAGGCATTTAAACAAATGACGCACACGTCCAGTCCGACCAATCACCAATATACCCATTGTAGAAGTGTTCTGTACATACAGTATGCCTGTTTGAATGTTTGTCCAGAGGGCTTCTGCAGAGACTACCTACTGTTACCATGCTAAACCCACCCACTCAACAAGCACTCATTGAGCTGTTCACAGATACCTGAACACTTTGGTCTGCTATGAGCTCAAGATGAAGCCATCTCTACGCTGTGGACAGGCCTGCTGGCCTACTACACACTCTGTGGTTTTCAGCAGGATGTCTATGTGGTGTCAGTCAGTTACTATTATTCTTCGTTGTTCACCCCATGACAATTAGAAACACAGCTCCATCTAGACTAACACAGTATCTTATCACTTACAAGATCATAGGTTTTATCAGTTCTTGAACTTTAATCATTAATTTACACAGTATAGAGTAGAAGGTGTAAGCCCTACCCACCCAGGTAAACCCCTGACCTCTACTAAACTATCAGGTGTTACACTTCATGTTTCTGTGAATGATAGTGAAAGTAAGACTGACATAAAATAGTCTTGCTTCATCATCAGGAGAACTGTAACTGCTGCATGTGGTGGAACCAAATATATCTAATGCACACAACTGATGTTGATAGAAAGAGCATACAGGTACATTCAGTGGATTCGGAAAGTGTTCAGACCACTTTTTCCACATTAAGTTACAGCCTTATTCAAAAATTGATTACATTCCCCCCCCCCCCCCAATCAATCAACACACAATACCCCATAATGACAGAGCAAAAACAGGTTTTTATAATTTTTTGCAAATGTAATAAAAATAAAACCCCAAAATATAACATTTACAAAAGTATTCAAACCCTTTGCTCAGTACTTTGTTGAAGCACCTTTGGCAGCGATTACAGCCTTGAGTCTTCTTGGATATGACGCTACAAGCTTCGTACACCTGTATTTGGGAGTTTCTCCCGTTCTTCTCCGCAGATCATCTCAAGCACTGTCAGGTTGGATGTGGAGTGTCGCTGCACAGCTATTTTCAGGTCTCTCCAGAGATGTTCAATCGGGTTCAAGTCCGGGCTCTGGCTGGGCCACTCAAGGACATTCAGATACTTGTCCCGAAGCAACTCCTGCATTGTCTTGGCTGTGTGCTTAGAGTTGTTGTCCTGTAGGAAGGTGAACCTTCGCCCCAGTCTGAGGTCATGAACGCCCTGGAGTAGGTTTTCATCAAGGATCTCTCTGTACTTTGCTCCATTCATCTCTCCCTTGAGCCTGACTAGTCTCCCAGTCCCTGCTGCTGAAAAACATCCCCACAGCATGATGCTGCCACCACAATGCTTCACCGTAGGGATGGTGCCAGGTTTCCTCCAGACGTGATGCTTGGCATTCAGGCCAAAGAGTTTAATCTTGGTTTCACCAGACCAGAGTATCTTGTTTCTCATGGTCTGAGTCCTTCAGGTGCCATTTGTGAAACTCCAAGCGGGCTGTTATGTGCCTTTTACTGAGGAGTGGCTTCCTTCTGGCTACTCTACCATAAAGGCCTGATTGGTGGAGTGCTGCAGAGATGGTTGTCCTTTTGGAAGGTTCTCCCATCTCCACAGAGGAACTCTAAAGCTCTGTAGGAGTGACCATCAGGTTCTTGGTCACCTCCCTGACCAAGGCCCTTCTCCCCCAATTGCTATGCTTGGCTGGGTGGTCAGCTCTAGGAAAAGTCTTGGTGGTTCCAAACTTCTTCCATTTAAGAATGATGCAGGCCACTGCGTTCTTGGACAATTCCTTCGACCTCATGGCTTGGTTATTGCTCTGACATGCACCTGAGCTAAATTTTTTAGTCTCATAGTAAAGGGTCTAAATATATAAATTAGGTATTTCTCTTTTTTATATGTAATACATTTGCTAAAAAAATCTAAAAACCTGTTTTCGCTTTGTCATTATGTGGTATTGTGTGTAGATTGATTAAATGTTTTATTTATTTAATCAATTTTAGAATAAGGCTGTAATGTAACAAAATGTTGAAAAAGTCAAGGGGTCTGAATACTTTCTTAATGCACTGTATAATGTATGCTTAAATAGTTTTTGGGAAGAACTACGTGAAAAACGTATATATTGTTGGATAATATTTTGATTGTTCTTACAATCCAGATAAGAGTTTTAACAGAGTATTAGACAGCTTTCTTCCAGCCAGTTGTTGCAAATGATTAGCATTGTTCCACTTTCAGCATTGATTATCTACAGTAAGTGATTCTCAGTTTACCTGTGAAGACCATGGTGGGATGAATAAGGCAGCCAACATAGGAGACACAGTGACTTTGCACTGCTTCCATGAAGGCAACTTGGCACCGCACCTCTTGTGGTTCAAGCAAGCCTTGGGTGACAATTCTTAGCTCATGACAACTTCTTATAAGGATGACAATAATGCTACATTCCACAATTAATTTAAAGGCAACCCTCGCTTCTCAGTGCAAAGTGGTGAAGGAATAAAACACCTAAGGATCTCAGACATGCAGCTCATCAATATATTACTGTGGGAGTTCTTATTCCAACAAGGTGGAATTTGGAGACAGGAGCCATTCTCATTGTTAAAGGTATACAATCTGAATTTAGAGAGAAAATAACTAGAAACTGCTGTTCTGCAACAATAATATTGAGCATTGTTGCACTTTACATTTTGAATATACAATGTCTTAATTAAATGTAAGGTAATCCCACAATAATATATTACTGTGGCTTAAGTTTTCAACAAATGTTGAGTTAGGACACAAAATAGGAAACACATTTACTGACATGAAAACCTTTTTGTCAGGTTCAGGGTCCAGAAACACCACCATTGTACAGCAGTCTGTGTCTGAGTCAGTCCAGCCAGGAGACTCTGTTACTCTGAACTGTACAATACACACTGAGACCTGTGCAGGAGAACACAGTGTCTATTGGTTCAGACATGGCTCAGGAGTATCCCATCCAGGAATAATTTACACCCATGGAGACAGGAGTGATCAGTGTGAGAAGAGCCCTGAGGCTGGGTCTCCTACACAGAGCTGTGTCTACAACCTCCCCAAGAGGAACCTCAGCCTCTCTGATGCTGGGACTTACTACTGTGCTGTGGCCTCATATGGGGAGATACTGTTTGGGAACGGGACCAAGCTGGAGATCAAGGGTAGGTGATACATCTCACATTTCTGTTTATATCTATTGTATAATATATTGTGTCCAACTGTACACAGTTCTAGTTATTTAGATCACATAAGAAAACGTCCAATCATTTTCCCAGACAATGGCGCAGACACTCCTCTCTTGGTGTATTGCCTGAGTGCAGCGTTGGTTCTATCGTTTATCCTGATCATTGTCCTTGGTAGCATCATGAATACCATGAACAGGAGAAAGTGTCTGAAGTGTAGAGGAAAGTGAAGTCCATACCAAATAAATGAATTATAAATGTAGCAGGTTAAGTCCTTCAGAGAAGTTGCTCTCCTTTGATATCACCAGATATATCAGTAGTGGAAGAAGGAGTTGTATCTTCATCTTTTCTGTCTTTCTTTTCAGGACCCGTCTCTCAGACAAGATGTCCAGCAGTCTCTTCTTCAGATACAGGGGTAAACAGAATTCCTTATGTTGTATTACCATAAAAATAACTATGAAAGGGGTTACAACAAAAACATGTAGTAATACTTCCCCCATTTTATAATTGTTCTTCACAGGCCCAAGATGCAGACAGTCTCCATTATGTAGCTCTGAATCTGAGCAACAAGAAGAACAGGTCTAGAAGACAGAGAAGCAACATGGAGGAGGTGACGACGTACTCTGGGATCAGACAGTAGAACAGGATGAATGACACAGCCTTAATTGTTTATTTTATTGGCTGTAACTGTAATGAATTAGGTGCATTGCTTTTCTTCCAAACTCATTGACAATGACATACTTGTGATATGATAAATAAAGCATTTAACAATAATCAAGACAATGTATTTATTTGGGCCATACTCAGGCATCTTTATGTTGTAGTGATGAACAGCTTTTTCTCTTCTCATGCAACTAACACCCCCTCACAAACATAGCAACGTATTTAAAGGTTCTCTGATGTCATTTCTTAATTCAGAATAAAATAAGACATGGCAGTACGCCTTTTACTTAGTAAACAAGAAGAGGATTCAAGTGTTTTAATTGTTTTGTCAGTTGTCTTTTAGTGGGGACCCCTTCTCAGCAAAGCCAGTATGGGAATCCTCATGCCAACACGTCAGACCAACAGGTTAGCAGAATTGCTGTATCAAGAGTGAGACTAGGTAAGAGTATTAAAGCTAAATATCACAGCATTAGATTTGACCCAGAGTCTGAATTGAGTGAGTCTGTGTTTCATCCCCATAGCTCCACGGCGACGATGATGTCCTGAACTACACTGCCCTGAAGTTCACTGACAAGAAGAGTACCAATCCCAGGAGACAGAGGAGAGAACAGAGAGAACAGAGAGAGGAAGAAACCACCTACAGGATGTGACATGTGAGGGTCATCCAATCAGCAACATTCTAAGTTAAGCCCCACCCCTCCTCTGAACTCCACTTTGATGTTGATTGTGCCCGTGAGAACTGGCGATTATATACTGTACATTTCTCATTTGCTGTAGGATGCTTTTGCAGGGGCCTAGCTTTGCCTAATATAAATGTAAAATAACAGCAAGTGTGAAAGCTGATGCTAGGATGGTTTCAGAAGTCTCAAATCCTCACTAATAGTGGTTGAGGTTCACTGACTGCATACATTTGTTTTTGTAGAAGTGTACAACATTTATATAATGATTTTGCAAATGTCTGAACTCTTCCTTTTGATGATAATAGTTGTAACATGGAACTCTGTAAGCTGCCTTTACGCTTGTGTGATAGTTCATTAAACATGCTTTTATTTTGAAGTTTAATGACCCAATTCTTACCACTTATCTGCACAAGGTTTCAAAGGATCACATATTTTGTCAAAAAGATTCCAACCTCACCAGAGTTCACTTCCTCCTGAAAGCTTGAACTGCCTTCTACAGACATGAAGTGAGAAATACAATGTAAACCCCCTGTGTATGTCAAAGAGGACATATGTACCACTAGTCTCAGCCACCGACCCAAATGATGAAAAAATACAAACCAGTATCTCTGACTTTACATCATTGAAGGGCTGCTCTAACTATGGTATGCCACAGGACACATGTTAGATTGTAGTTTTTATCAGATGTTTTATGCCTGTTCAGACAGCCAATAAAATCCCTTAGTTCAGAGTTTCCGCCTACTTCATAATGATTACCCGATGAGTGTCATCATATAAAAGGTGCCCCGTTGTCAGACCCACCACTATGCAGTGCAGAAAGGACATTAAAATGATGATTATATATTGGACAATCTTTTTGTTTTACTCCAATTTTGGTAAGTAAGAAATATAAATGTGGATCCTTGTACTTTTTATGTCAGTCTTTTTGAATCCAATTGAATGACCATGTAGTCTGAATAATGATAATAATGTATCATTCTGTACTATACCTTTGTCTTTGATTTATTTAGTTTGTTTGCTTCCCAGGTTGTGCACTTAACAACGATGTAATACAACCAGACCCTGTGATGGTTACACACCTTGGACAAAGTGTATCTCTCACTTGCTTTTGTCGATCTAATTTCATCGGCATCTCTTGGTACAAGCAAACTGTTGGACAGAAGCCTCTTCTCATGGCATCATCATATTATGGCACTGGAAATAATTTTTATGACAACAACTTTAACAAGGACTTTACTGAGACTAAACGTTTGAGTGTGAAGAGAGGAGTTGACAGCTCTAACCTGACCATCTCCAAGACAGAGTCAGGGGACTCAGCTACATACTACTGTGGTGCTATGGAAGTGGGCGAAGTCAAATTTGGAGAAGGAACATTTTTAATTGTCAAAGGTAACTTAAGTTGCTTTTTAAAATGTTGGTATTGAAGTGTGTTCATATAATGCTAAATTAATGAATTTAGCAGGAAAATAGAATGTACACACCATGATCTTACTCACTCTTTTTAGATTCAGGGTCCAACAGCATGTCTGTGATCCAGCAGCCTGTGTCTGAGTCAGTCCAGCCAGGAGACTCTGTGACTCTGAACTGTACAATACACAATGAGACCTGTGCAGGAGAACACAGTGTCTATTGGTTCAGACATGGCTCAGGAGAATCCCATCCAGGAATCATTTACACCCATAGAGACAGGAGTGATCAGTGTGAGAAGAGCCCTGAGGCTGGGTCTCCTACACAGAACTGTGTCTACAACCTCCCCAAGGGGAACCTCAGCCTCTCTGATGCTGGGACTTACTACTGTGCTGTGGCCTCATGTGGGGAGATACTGTTTGGCAACGGGACCAAGCTGGACATCGAAGGTAAGCTGTGCATAACCAAAATACAGCACTAATTTTCTCTCAAATTGTTAGAAATATCATATGTAAATCTAGCACTTTCAATTCATAGTTGATTTCAAATATAACTTTTATAGCTAACTTTAATGCCAAAAGCACTGAGGTACAAAGCATAATAGAAAATGATCAAGCCTTGTTTTCTAAGTTTCAGACCTGTTGGGTGATCAGAGTCAGCTTATTTTCCTCATCATTCTATATTGCCTGACAACTGCTGTGATTCTGAGTGTGGTTGTCAACGTTTTCCTCTGTGTGAGAATGAAGAGGTCACGATGTGAACACTGTGCAGGTACTGTAAAAGTCTTCATGCTAATAGTAATAGTAATAATAGTTATAGATCATAAAGAAGGGTGAAGGCTAGCTCTCCTTTTACCACTTCCCTCTCTGGACATTGTTTTCATTTCACAAGCCTAATTCATTTTGAAGCAGAAAATATGACATACATAGTATGTTTCAAGTGTTTTTAATGTTTTGTCATTTATCTTTTAGCGGGGACCCCTTCTCAGCAGAGCCAGTATGGGAATCCTAATGCCAACACGTTTGACCAACAGGTTAGCAGAATTGCTGTAACAAGAGTGAGACTGTATAAGAGTTTTAAAGATAAATATTACAGCATTAGATTTGACATAGAGTTTGAATTGATTGAGTCTGTGTTTCATCCCCATAGCTCCAAGGTGACGATCATTCTCTGAACTATACCGCCCTGAAGTTCACTGACAAGAAGAGTACCAAGCCCAGGAGACAGAGGAGAGAACAGAGAGAGGAAGAAACCATCTACTCTGGAGTGAGTCATCAAGACAGGATGTGACAGTCCTCCAATCAGCATCATTTTAAGTTTACCCTTACTGACCTCCCCTTTGAGCTTGACTGTGTCCGTGTGACTTGGCTATTTTGTACATTCCTCATTTGCTGTAAAATGTAATAGTCGGGCCTAGCTGAAGAGACTGTCACTGCATTGGCATACTCTCTTAATATCAACATAGAATCACTCAGACGCAGAGCATAATTGTCCAATAAGTGTGAAAGCTGATACTAGGATGGTTTCAGAAGTCTCAAATCCTCAGCAACAGTGGCTGAGGTTGACTGACTGGATACATTTGCTGTTGTAAAAATAAGTGTAGTACAAAATACTGTATTTATAATGATTTAGCAAATATCTGAACTCTTCCTTTTCATGATAATATTTGTAAAATAAACTCTGTAACCTGCCTTTATGCGTGTGTGATATTTCAATAAACATGTTTTTATTTCCTGCATTTAATGACTTGCCCAATACTTACCACTTATTTGCACCATGTAATATTATATTAGAAATTATTCCTCTTTGACATTAGATTTTTGAATAGATTGTTGACAAAAAAATTACAATTAAATCAATTTTAATCCCACTTTGTTACACAATAAAATGTGAAGAAGTCCAGTGTTAGTGTAGACTTTCTATAGGCACTGTATGTGCCACTAGTCAAAGCAAACAACCCAAATGATGAACAAATACAAACCAGTAACTCTGACTTTACATCATTTGAAGATAAATAGCACTCCTTTTTGGTAGCATAAGCATTTTAGAGAGAAACACATAATTGATTCATTGATGAATACAGACTATACCTGTATGTAAGGTGGGAATCTATTGGTTCAGACATGTATGAAAAGAGCCCTGATGCTGGATCTCCTACACAGAGCTGTGTCTACAACCTCCTCAAGAGGAACCTCAGCCTCTCTGATGCTGGGACTTACTACTGTGCTGTTGCCTCATGTGGGGAGATACTGTTTGGCAACGGGACCAAGCTGAACATTGTCCGTAAGTTATATTTCTGACATTTCTGAAAATGTCTAACATACTTTCACATTGTTGTGAATAAATTGTATGTCTAGTTGAGCAAAATGTCCTGAATTTCCTCTATCACTATCTGTATTTCTACAGATGGTTGTAAGGAGGACCATGTTCTCTTGGTGTACTGTCTGGGTGTAGTGTTGGCTCTTTGTGTCATCCTCAGCATTGTCCTTGGTTGTGTTTTGTATAAGATGACCAAGAAAACTTATCTGCTGTTTAGAGGTATGCGTTATCATTTTGAACAATATACAGTGCATTCTGAAAATATTCAGACCCCTTTACTTTTTCCACATATTGTTTTACTTTACAGCCTGTTTTAGTCATGAAACTGGGTTAGTTCATTGTATGATGATGATGATGATGATGATGATTCCACCATGTGTTTGTCTACAGGAAGGCACCCTCAGTCAAGTACTTCGTCAGTACCCAGTTCTCATAACCAGGTTGACAGACCTAACACTGGTCCAGCTGTTTGTTGCTGATTCAATGTATTTTATCTTCATTCAAAATATTAAAATAGGCATTTACCTAAAGGTGTTGTTACACTAGAAATATATTTGTCTAATACAAAATGTTTTTGTTGTTGTTGTTATTCCTCTCAGGATCAAGATGCTGACACACTCCAATTCGCTGCTCTGAACGTCATCCACAAGAAAGTAAACGCCGGGAGACAGAGGAGCGCCATGGAGAGAGACACTGTGTACTCTGGGGTGAGACTCCAAAACATGGACTGAAACGTCAACTTTTGCTCTTTAATAACTTGCATTGCTTTTGTGTTTTCTACACTGTATGTATAACTATGGCTTTTTCATTGTGTGGTACAATTACTTGTACACTGTCAACCTCATTTTAACATTGATACTGTTGTGAATTTTAGATCAAATAAAACATTCAACAGCTTTCATATAGAGGCATTTTTTATTTGATATTTTCCTCTGTCGTTAAATTTCACCCGCAGATTCAGTATGCAACAACCATATTAAGCTTATAATCAATGTAACAAAGCTTTTTTGGGTGCTATAATGCAATGTAAATACAAATCTACTGACAGGTGTTTAAGTTTGTCTCAAACTCTTTTGTAGGTGTATCCTGACATCTCTGTAGTGTTATGAATGCCCTAAAAATATTAAACTAATCTCTAACCCCCAGCAATGACCTTCAGTCCGCACCACACACTACCTACACACACCTCAGTGTATCAAAACCACAAACAACCATGTCACTAAGAGCACAACTCACTCTCTAAATGAGAAAAACTTGAAGTAAAAATAAACATCCTAGTTGAATATACAGTCGTGGTCAAAAGTTTTGAGAATAACACAAGTATTGGTCTTCACAAAGTTTGCTGCTTCAGTGTTTTTAGATATTTTTGTCAGATGTTACTATGGTATACTGAAGTATAATTACAAGCATTCCATAAGTGTCGAAGGCTTTTATTGACAATTACATTACGTTTATGCAAAGAGTAAATATTTCCAGTGTTGACCCTTCTTTTTCAAGACCTCTGCAATCCACCCTGGCATGCTGTCAATTAACTTCTGGGCCACATCCTGACTGATGGCAGCCCATTCTTGCATAATCAATGTTTGGAGTTTGTCAGAATTTGTGGGTTTTTTGTTTGTCCACCCGCCTCTTGAGGATCGACCACAAGATCTCAATGGGATTAAGGTCTGGGGAGTTTCCTGGCCATGGACCCAACATTTAGATGTTTTGTTCCCCGAGCCACTTAGTTATCACTTTTGCCTTATGGCAAGGTGCTCCATCATGCTGGAAAAGGCATTGTTCGTCACCAAACTGTTCTTGGATGGTTGGAAGAAGTTGCTCTCGGAGGATGAGTTGGTATCATTCTTTATTCATGGCTGTGTTCTTAGGCAAAATAGTGAGTGAGCCCAAACCCTTGGCTGAGAAGCAACCCCACACATGAATTGTCTCAGGATGCTTTACTGTTGGCATGACACAGGACTGATGGTAGCGCTCACCTTGTCTTCTCCGAATAAGCTTTTTTCTGGATGCCCCAAACAATCGGAAAGGGGATTCATCAGAGAAAATGATTTTGCCCCAGTCCTCAGCAGTCCAATCCCTGTACCTTTTGCAGAATATCAGTCTGTCCCTGATCTTTTTCCTGGAGAGAAGTGGCTTCCTCGCTGCCCTTCTTGACACCAGGCCATCCTCCAAACGTCTTTGCCTCACTGTGCGTGCAGATGCACTCATACCTGCCTGCTGCCATTCCTGAGCAAGCTCTGCACTGGTGGTGCCCCGATCCCGCAGCTGAATCAACTTTAGGAGACGGTCCTGGCGCTTGCTGGACTTACTTGGGTGCCCTGAAGCCTTCTTCACAACAATTGAACCTCTCTCCTTGAAGTTCTTGATGATCTGATAAATGGTTGATTTAGGTGCAAGCTTACTAGTAGCAATATCCTTGCCTGTGAAGCCCTTTTTGTGCAAAGCAATGATGACGGCACGTGTTTCCTTGCAGGTAACCATGGTTAACAGAGGAAGAACAATGATTTCAAGCACCACCCTCCTTTTAAAGCTTCCAGTCTGTTATTCTAACTCAATCAGCATGACAGAGTGATCTCCAGACTTGTCCATGTCAACACTCTCACCTGTGTTAATGAGAGAAACAAAGGCCCAACAAAAACACTGTGTGGCTGTTAAGAATTTATAACAAGGTAATATATACATTTATTACATGCATATTAAACATCAGTATCATGTTATAAATCCATTTCAGAATCATTGCGTCACATCAATCAAACAGGCTAGGTAGTCATCATCACTGGATCATTACTACTAACATCAACTAAGTTATTATAAGTGTAGCTTAGTTACCAGGATGAGCCACACAATCACTCAAAATAAAACTCGAAGAAGGGTTATCTATATGACGAAGACAACGACTCGTGTGTTTCAATGTAGTGTTTTAAAATTGAGTTCCAGGGAGTAGTTGAAAAAGTATGGGAGACAACCTATTTATTCATATCATCTCTCCTCTGTAATGTGTTGACCTCTTCTAGTGGTGTTGATAGCATGTCACTCACACCCAACCCCACACAGTGAACAAGTTGACAGGTACTCTGCAGTCTTCTGTAAGCCCAAGATGATGTCGTATCTACGCTTTGGTCAGGTGGGCCTGCTGGCTTTGTGCACACAGGACCCTCCTACCTGCTCTCTGTGTCTCTGTGTCTCTATGTGGTTTTCAGAAGGATGTCTATGTGGTGTCACTGTTGTTCTCACTATCTTTACGTGTTGTTCATGTTGCCCCTGACAGCTTACAGCCACAGCAAAACAGTTATTAATTAAACTGACTCAAATATATATTTAGTTATCTGAAATCAGTTACAAACCACAAATAACTGCTAATGAACCCTCTTTGAACCCTCTGAGTTAAGCATCTCATGTGTGATACAGCACCATCTATTCTAACTTGTGGTCCAGGGGGAGGGGCCATTTTGTGATGATGTCATGGGAGAACTTTCAGTACATTCTCAAACAGACATGACTTGTGAAGCACAAAGACTACTGCAGGATGCTCTGTGAGAAGGAGACCAATAGAGGAGGATCCTCCTTCTGACAGATTGCTTTCATTTAGAAACGCACTAACCAGAGAGTAAAACTGACTAGATAGGTAAAGTGTGTCACGTCAGGCATGTACTCTCAGGTGATACACTTAGTGAATGTTTCTGTAAATTATATACAAGGAATGGAAGACTGACATGTACTTGGTTCATTGTGGAGGTGTTTACCTCACTGATGTTCACCCTTGTACATACACTATATATACAAAGGTATGTGGACACCCCTTCAAATTAGTGGATTCGGCTATTTCAGCAATACCCGTTGCTGACAGGTGTATAATATCGAGCACACAGCCATGCAATCTCCATAGACAAAAATTGGCAGTAGAATGGCCTTTATGTAGAGCTCAGTATCTTTCAACGTGGCACCTTTCTAACAAGTCAGTTCGTCAAATTTCTGCACTGCTAGAGCTGCCCCGGTCAACTGTAAGTGCTGGTGTTGTGAAGTGGAAAAATCTAGGAGCAACAACGGCTTAGCCGAGAAGTGGTAGGCCACACAAGCTCACAGAACGGGACCACCGAGTGCTGAAGCGCACAGCGTGTCAAAATCTTCTGTCCTCGGTTGCAACACTCCCTAACGAGTTTCAAACTGCCTCTTGAAGCAATGTCAGCACCCGACGTCAGCACAAGAACTGTTTGGTTTCCATTTCCGAGCAGCCGCACACAAGCCTAAGATCACCATGCGCAATGCCAAGTGTCGGCTGGAGTGGTGCAAAGCTCACCGCCATTGGACTCTAGAGCAGTGTTCTCTGGAGTGATTAATCACACTTCACTATACAGCAGTCAGACAGATGAATCTGGGTTTGGCGGATGCCAGAAAAACACTACCTGCCCCAATTCATAGTGCCAACTGTAATGTTTGGTGGAGGAGGAATTATGGTCTTGGGCTGTTATTCATGGTTCAGGCTAGGCCCCTTAGTTCCAGTGAAGAGAAATCTTAAAAACACATCACACAATGACATTCTAGATGATTCTGTGCTTCCAACTTTGTGGCAACAGTTTGGGGAAGGCCCTTTCCTTTTTCAGCATGGCAATGCCCCTGTGTACAACTTCCTAATATTGAGTTGCAACCCCCCTTTTGCCCTCAAACAGCCTCAATTCGTCTGTGTATGGACTCTACAAGGTGTTGAAAGCTTTCCACAGGGATGCTGTTGACTCCAATGCTTCCCACAGTTGTGACAAGTTGGCTGGATGTCCTTTGGGTGGTGGACCATTCTTGATACACACAGGAAACTGTTGAACATGAAAAACCCAGCAGCGTTGCAATTCTTGACACAAACCGGTGGGCCTGGCACCTACTACCATACAACATTCAAAGGCACTTCAATCTATTGTCTTGCCCATTCATCCTCTGAATCACACAATCCATGTCTCAATTGTGTCAAGGCTTAAGAATCATTCTTTAACGTGTCTCCTCACCTTCATCTACCCTGATTGAAGTGGATTTGACAAGTTTTATCAATAACGGATCATAGCTTTCACCTGATCAGTCTACGTCATGGAAAGATACATTTTATTATTTCAGATTGTGACGTTGATCCACAGATGAGAATCCTGGACCTTCTCCCCATCATCAGAACTGGAGTTCTCCTCTGCTGCCTGATCATCTTCATCATCATCTACCTCATCAGGAAATAGATCACGCTAAGGCCAGTGTCAATAGACTAGAGAAGGGTTATTGAGTAAAGTAGGAGATACTGTATCATCGCTATACATTGCAAATGATGATTTATTGAGATTGCTTAGTTGCTCGTATTGCATTAGAAAAATATTAGCCTGCGACTTCTAATTCAATTGAGCATCATCATCCTTGCTTATGCAGTATGTGTTAATTGATTGAACTGCTCTCCTGAAATCCCTGTGTACAGAATGTGCCTTCTTTTTGCATTAATAAATATCTATTTAAACAACTGATAGGGACTAAAATAGACTTATTCCTTCTCGTGTGTTCTGTACATACAGTATCCCTGTATGAATGTTTGTCCAGAGGGCTTCTGCAGAGACTACCTACTGTTACCATGCTAAACCCACCCACGCATCATGCAGTGAGCTGTTCACAGGTATCTGAACACTTTGGTCTGCTGTGAGCTCAAGACAAGGCCATCTCTTTGCTTTGGATAGGCCTGGTTGGCCTTTCACTCACTATGTGGTTTCAGCAGGATGTCTACCTGGTGTCAGTGTGTTTTCTCTCATGCTTACATTGTTGATCAGGACCATGACAATTAGAAACACAGTCCACTGACATACTGCATGCTATATAGCCTCTATCTTATCATATGGGCCAGTTTCCCAGACACAGTTTAAGCCGAGTCCTGTACTAAAAAGCATGTTTATGTTCATTCTTGAACTACGATAATTGATTTACAGAGTTTAAAGTAGAAGTTGTATCAATGTATACTAGGCTACAGCTAAAAGCCCTATCCACCCAGGTACACCCCTGACCCCTACTAAACTATCAGGTGTTACACTTCAGTTAGAGCATGATTCTGTGAATCATAGGTAATGAGACTTACATAAAATAGATTGTTTCATCCTGTAGTGTACGTTATTCCCCCATATACACTCATGATGCTCCACCCCTGATCCCCCTGGTACATATCAAGTTCTGTTCTATGTATAACAGTCCTCCTATAGGTCATTAGGAGAGCTGTAACTGTTGCATGGGGTGGGGCCAAGTCTAAGGCACACAACTAAGTTTGATCCCAAGGGCATGTACAGCTACATACTGTATATGTAATGTATGCTTGATAATGTACTGCATGCTTATCAGACAACAGTGGTGGAAAAAGTACCCAATTGTCATACTTGAGTCAAAGTGAAAGTCACCCAGTAAAATACTACTTGAGTAAGAATGTCTTTATGAATGTTTGTCCAGAGGGCTTCTGCAGAGACTACCTACTGTTACCATGCTAAACCCACCCAAGCATCATACACTCAGTGAGCTGTTCACAGTTACCTGATCACTTTGGTCTGCTGTGAGCTCAAGATGAAGCCATCTCTACGCTGTGGACAGGCCTGCTGGCCTCCTACACACTCTGTGGTTTTCAGCAGGATGTCTATGTGGTGTCAGTCAGTTACTTTCTTTCTTCCTTGCTCACGCCAATGACAATTAGAAACACAGCTCCATCTAGATTAACACAGTATCTTATCACTTACAAGATCATAGGTTTTATCAGTTCTTGAACTTTAATCATTAATTTACACAGTATAGAGTAGAAGGTGTAAGCCCTACCCACCCAGGTAAACCCCTGACCTCTACTAAACTATCAGGTGTTACACTTCATGTTTCTGTGAATGATAGTGAAAGTAAGACTGACATAAAATTGTCTTGCTTTATCATCAGGAGAACTGTAACTGCTGCATGTGGTGGAACCAAAGATGTCTAAGGCACACAACTGATGTTGATACCAAGAGTATACAAGTACATGCAGTGGATTCGGAAAGTGTTCAGACAGCTTTTTCCACATTTTGTTAAGTTACAGCCTTATTCAAAAATTGATTAAATTGATTTTATTTCTCATCAAACAACACACAATACCCCATAATGACAGAGCAAAAACAGGTTTTTAGAAATTTTTGCAAATGTAATAAAAATGTAAACCCAAAATATTAAATGTACATAAGTAATCAGACCGTTTACTCAGTACTTTGTTGAAGCACCTTTTGCAGCGATTACAGCCTTGAGTCTTCTTGGGTATGACACTAAAAACTTTGCACACCTGTATTTGGGGAGTTTCTCCCATTCTTCTCTGCAGATCCTCTCAAGCTCAGTCATGTTGGATGGGGAGCATCGCTGCACAGCTATTTTCCGGTCTCTCCAGAGATTTTCAATCGGGTTCAAGTCCGGGCTCTGGCTGGGCCACTCAAGGACATTCATAGACTTGTACAGAAGCAACTCCTGCATTGTCTTGGCTGTGTGCTTGGGGTTGTTGTCCTGTTGGAAGGTGAACCTTCACCCCAGTCTGAGGTCATGAGCGCCCTGGAGTAGGTTTTCATCAAGGATCTCTCTGTACTTTGCTCCGTTCGTCTTGCCCTCGAGCCTGACTAGTCTCCCAGTCCCTGCCGCCGAAAAAAATCCACACAGCATGATGCTGCCACCACAATGCTTCACCAAAGGGATGGTGCCAGGTTTCCTCCAGGCGTGACGCTTGGCATTCAGGCCAAAGAGTTCAATCTTGGTTTCATAAGACCAGAGTATCTTGTTTCTCATGGTCTGAGTCCTTCAGTTGCCTTTTGTGAAACTCCAAGCGGGCTGTTATTTACCTTTTACTGAGGAGTGGCTTTCCTCTGGCCACTCTACAATAAAGGCCTGATTGTTGGAGTGCTGCAGAGATGGTTGTCCTTCTGGACGGTTCTCCCATCTCGGTCACCTCCATGGCCAAGGCCCTTCTCCCCCAATTGTTCAGTTTGGCTGGGTGGCCAGCTCTAGGAAGAGTCTTGGTGGTTCCAAACTTCTTCCATTTAAGAATGATGCAGGCCACTGCGTTCTTGGACAATTCCTTCAACCTCATGGCTTGGTTATTGCTCTGACATGCACTGTCAACTCTGGGACCTTATATAGACAGGTGTGTGCCTTTCCAAATCATGGCCAATCAATTGAATTTACCTCAGGGGGACTCTGATCAATGGATACAGGATGCACCTGATCTCAATTTTGAGTCTCATAGCAAAGGGTCTAAATAACTAAATAAATTAGGTATTTCTCTTTTTTATTTGTAATACATTTGCAAAAAAAATCTAAAAACCTGTTTTTCGCTTTGTCATTATGTTGTATTTTGTGCAGATTGATTAGATTTTTTATTTATGTAATCAATTTTAGAATAATGCTGTAATGTAACAAAATGTTTAAAAAGTCAAAGGGTCTGAATACTTTCCTAATGCACTGTATAATGTATGCTAATTTTTTTGTTGTTGTAAAACTACATGAAAACGTATTTAAAAATATAAATTAACCTGTGATGGTAAATGGGGTGGTAAAGTATGATTTCCAAGAAGGAAAAAAAGGTTGTTGGATAATATTTTGATTGGTCTTACACAGACTATCTATCCAGATAAGAGTTTTAACAGAGTATTAGACAGCTTTCATCCAGCCAGTTGTTGCAAATTACTAGCATTGGTCCACTTTTAGCATTGATTATATACAGTAAGTGATTCTCAGTTTATGGTGGGCTGGATAAGGCATCAACAAAAATGACGTGTCCAGTTCAACCAATCACCAAATAGCCCACTGTTGAAGTGTTGTCTACATGGGTAGACTTCTTCCACTCAAGACACAGTTAGTAACTTCAAAGATGATCATCACACTCTGCCTGATATTTCCACTTCTCAGGGAGATGGGTAGGTCCAACTTATATATTTCTGTGCTTATAGGGGGTACACCATACATTTGAAGTCAACCAGGAACTTTATTGATGTAATTCATATCTGTCTTTGTGTGTATTCTAGCTGGGGTACAATCCTCAGCCATGCACCTTGTTTCAGCCAACATAGGAGACACAGTGACATTGCAATGCTTCCATGAAGGCAACTTGGCACTGCACTTCTTGTGGTTCAAGCAAACATTGGCTGACAATCCTCAGCTCATGACAACTTTCTACAGTTATGACAATAATGCCACATTCCACAATGAATTTGAAGGCAACCCTCACTACTTAGTGCAAAGTGGCAAAGGAATAAAACACCTAAGGATCTCAGACATGCAGCTCTCAGATTCAGCAATAATTATTGTGGGAGTTCTTATTCCAACAAGGTGGATTTGGAGAAGGAGCAATTCTCATTGTTAAAGGTACAACATCTGAATTTAGAGAGAATATATCTAGAAACGAGTGTTCTGTAACTATAATCATGAGCATTGTTGCACTTTACATTTTGGATATACAATGTCTTAATTAAATGTAAGGTAATCCCACAATAACATATTACTGTAGCTTAAGTTTTCAGCAAATGTTGAGTTAGGACACAAAATAGGAAACACATTTACTGACATGAAAACCTTTTTGTCAGGTTCAGGGTCCAGAAACACCACCGTTGTACAGCAGTCTGTCTGAGTCAGTCCAGACAGGAGACTTTGTGACTCTGAACTGTACAATACACACTGAGACCTGTGCAGGAGAACACTGTGTCTATTGGTTCAGACATGGCTCAGGAGATTCCCGTCCAGGAATCATTTACACCCATGAAGACAGGAGTGATCAGTGTGAGAAGAGCCCTGAGGCTGGGTCTCCTACACAGAGCTGTGTCTACAACCTCCCCAAGAGGAACCTCAGCCTCTCTGATGCTGGGACTTACTACTGTGCTGTGGCCTCATGTGGGGAGATACTGTTTGGAAACGGGACCAAGCTGGAGATCAAGGGTAGGTGATACATCTTACATGTCTGTTTATATCTATTGTATAATCTATTGTGTCCAACTGTACACAGTGCTAGTTATTTAGATCACATAAGAAAACGTCCAATCATTTTCCCAGACAATGTTGCAGACCCTCTTCTCTTGGTGTACTGCCTGAGTGCTGCATTGGGTCTCTCATTTATCCTGATCATTGTCCTTGGTAGCATCACGAACATCACGATCAAGAGAAAGTATCTGCAGTGTAGGGGTAAGTGAAGTCCAAACCAAATAAATGAATGATATACGTACAGTGGGGAGAACAAGTATTTGATACACATTTTGATACACATTTTGCATGTAGATGTCTGTAATTTTTATCATAGGTACACTTCAACTGTGAGAGATGGAATGTAAAACAAAAATCCAGAAAATCACATTGTATGATTTTAAAGTAATTAATTTGCATTTTATTGCATGACATAAGTATTTGATACATCAGAAAAGCAGAACTTAATATTTGGTACAGAAACATTTGTTTGCAATTACAGAGATCACACGTTTCCTGTAGGTCTTGACCAGGTTTGCACACACTGCAGCAGGGATTTTGGCCCACTCCTCCATACAGACCTTCGCCAGATCCTTCAGGTTTCGGGGCTGTCGCTGGGCAATACGGACTTTCAGCTCCCTCCAAAGATTTTCTATGGGGTTCAGGTCTGGAGACTGGCTAGGCCACTCCAGGACCTTGAGATGCTTCTTACGGAGCCACTCCTTAGTTGCCCTGGCTGTGTGTTTCGGGTCGTTGTCATGCTGGAAGACCCAGCCACGACCCATCTTCAATGCTCTTACTGAGGGAAGGAGGTTGTTGGCCAAGATCTCGCGATACATGGCCCCATCCATCCTCCCCTCAATATGGTGCAGTCGTCCTGTCCCCTTTGCAGAAAAGCATCCCCAAAGAATGATGTTTCCACCTCCATGCTTCACGGTTGGGATGGTGTTCTTGGGGTTGTACTCATCCTTCTTCTTCCTCCAAACACGGCGAGTGGAGTTTAGACCAAAAAGCTCTATTTTTGTCTCATCAGACCACATGACCTTCTCCCATTCCTCCTCTGGATCATCCAGATGGTCATTGGCAAACTTCAGACGGGCCTGTTCATGCGCTGGCTTGAGCAGGGGGACCTTGCGTGCGCTGCAGGATTTTAATCCATGACGGCGTAGTGTGTTACTAATGGCTTTCTTTGAGACTGTGGTCCCAGCTCTCTTCGGGTCATTGACCAGGTGCTGCCGTGTAGTTCTGGGCTGATCCCTCACCTTCCTCATGATCATTGATGCCCCACCACGTGAGATCTTGCATGGAGCCCCAGACCGAGGGTGATTGACCGTCATCTTGAACTTCTTCCATTTTCTAATAATTGCGCCAACAGTTGTTGCCTTCTCACCAAGCTGCTTGCCTATTGTCCTGTAGCCCATCCCAGCCTTGTGCAGGTCTACAATTTTATCCCTGATGTCCTTACACAGCTCTCTGGTCTTGGCCATTGTGGAGAGGTTGGAGTCTGTTTGATTGAGTGTGTGGACAGGTGTCTTTTATGCAGGTAACGAGTTCAAACAGGTGCAGTTAATACAGGTAATGAGTGGAGAACAGGAGGGCTTCTTAAAGAAAAACGAACAGGTCTGTGAGAGCCGGAATTCTTACTGGTTGGTAGGTGATCAAATACTTATGTCATGCAATAAAATGCAAATTAATTACTTAAAAATCATACAATGTGATTTTCTGGATTTTTGTTTTAGATTCCGTCTCTCACAGTTGAAGTGTACCTATGATTAAAATTACAGACCTCTACATGCTTTGTAAGTAGGAAAACCTGCAAAATCGGCAGTGTATCAAATACTTGTTCTCCCCACTGTATGTAGCAGGTACAGTCCTTCAGAAAAGTTTATATTATTTTATTTCACCAGCTGTATCTGTAGTGGAAGAAGTAGTTGTATCTTTATCTTTTCTGTCTTTCTTTTCAGGACCCGTCTCTCAGACAAGAGGTCCAGCAGTCTCTTCTTCAGATGCAAGGGTAAACAGGATTCCTGATGTTGTATTACCATAAAAGGGAAGTTTGAAAGTGGTTACAATAAAAACATATAGTAATACTTCCCCCATTTTATAATTGTTCTTCACAGGCCCAAGATGCAGACAGTCTCCATTATGTAGCTCTGAATCTGAGCAACAAGAAGAACAGGTCTAGAAGACAGAGAAGCAACAAGGTGGAGGAGATGGTGTACTCTGGGATCAGACAGTAGAACTGGATGAATGACACAGCCTTAATTGTTAACTTTATTAGCTGTAACTGTAATGAATTAGGTGCATTGCTTCTCTTCCAAACTCATTGACAATGACTTACTTGTGATATGATGAATAAAGCATTTAACTATAATCAAGACAAATGAAGTTGAATGTATTTATTTAGGCCATACCAAAGCATCTTTATGTTGCAGTGACGAACAGCTTTTTCTCTTGTCATGCCAGCAACACCCCCTCTCACTCACAGCAACCTATTTACAGGTACTCTGATTTCATTTCTTAATTCAGAAGAAAATAATACATGGTAGTATGCCTTTTAATAAGTAAACAAGAGGAGGTTTCAAGTGTTTTAAATGTTTTGTCATTTTTCTTTTAGCGGGGACCCCTTCTCAGCAGAGCCAGTATGGGAATCCTCATGCCAACACCTCAGACCAACAGGTTAGCAGAATTGCTGTATCAAGAGTGAGACTGGATAACAGTATTAAAGCTAAATATTACAGCATTAGATTTGACCCAGATTCTGAATTGAGTGAGTCTGTGTTTCATCCCCATAGTGTAACTCCACGGTGATGATGCTGCCCTAAACTATACCGCCCTGAAGTTCCCTGACAAGAAGAGTACCAATCCCAGGAGACAGAGGAGAGAGAGAGAACAGAGAGAGGAAGAAACCATCTACTCTTGTGTGAGTCATCAAGACAGGACTTGACATGTATGGGTCATCCAATAAGAATCAGCCCCCACCCCTCCTCTGAACTCCACTTTGATGTTGATTGTGCCTGTGTGAACTGGCGATTATATACTCTACATTTCTTATTTGCTGTAGGATGCCTTTGCAGGGGCCTATTGGATGAGGTTGACTGACTGCATACATTTGTTTTTGTATGAACAACATTTATATAATAATTTTGCAAATGTCTGAACTCTTCCTTTTGATGATAATAGCTGTAACCTGCCTTTATGCTTGTTTGATATTTCAATAAACATGTTTTTATTTCGAAGTTTAATGGCCCAATTCTTACCATTTATTTGCACCAGGTATCAAAGGATCACATCTTTATTTTGTCAAAAAGGTGCCAACCTCACCAGAATTAATTTCCTCCTGAAAGCTTGAACTGCCTTCTACAGACATGAAGTGAGAAATACAATGTAAAGCCCCTGTGTATGTCAAAGAGGACATATGTACCACTAGTCTCAGCCACCGACCCAAATGATGAAAAAATACAAACCAGTAACTCTGACTTTAAGTCATTTGAAGGGCTGCTCTAACTATGGTATGCCACAGGACACGTTACATTGTAGTTTTTATCAGATGGTTTATGCCTATTCAGAGAGCCAATGAAATCACTTTGTTCAGTGTTTCCGCCTACTTCATAATGACTACCCGATGAGTGTCATCATATAAAAGGTGCCCCGTTGTCAGACCCACCACTATACAGTGCAGAAAGGACATTAAAGTGATGATTATATATTGGACAATCTTTTTGTTTTACACCAATTTTGGTAAGTAAGAAATATTCATGTGGATCCTTGTACTTTTTATGTCAGTCTTTTTGAATCCAATTGAATGACCATGTAGTCTGAATAATGATAATAATGTATCATTCTGTACTATACCTTTGTCTTTGATTTATTTAGTTTGTTTGCTTCACAGGTTGTGTACTTAACAAAAATGTAATCCAACCAGACCCTGTGATGGTTACACACCTTGGACAAAGTGTATCTCTCACTTGCTTTTGTCGATCTGATTTGATCAAAGTCTCTTGGTTCAAGCAAACTGTTGGACAGAAACCTCTTCTCATGACAGTATCAATTTATCCCGAAAATAAATATACATATTCCAACAACTTTTACAAGGACTTTACGGAGAATAAACGTTTGAGTGTGAAGAGAGAAGTTGACAGCTGTAACCTGACCATCTCCAAGATAGAGTCAGGGGACTCAGCTACATACTACTGTGGTAGTATGATAGCGAGTGAGGTCAAATTTGGAGAAGGAACAGTTATATTTGTGAAAGGTAACATCAGTTCCTTTTAAAAATGTTAAATACTGAAGTGTGTTCCTATAATTGTAAATTAATGAATTTGGAGGAAAATAGAATGTACACACCATGATCTTACTCACTCTCTTCAGATTCAGGGTCCAACAGCATGTCTGTGATCCAGCAGCCTGTGTCTGAGTCAGTCCAGCCAGGAGACTCTGTTACTCTGAACTGTACAATACACACTGAGACCTGTGCAGGAGAACATAGTGTCTATTGGTTCAGACATGGCTCAGGAGAATCCCATCCAGGAATCATTTACAACCATGGAGACAGGAGTGATCAGTGTGAGAAGAGCCCTGAGGCTGGGTCTCCTACACAGAGCTGTGTCTACAACCTCCCCAAGGGGAACCTCAGCCTCTCTGATGCTGGGACTTACTACTGTGCTGTGGCCTCATGTGGGGAGATACTGTTTGGCAACGGGACCAAGCTGGACATTGAAAGTAAGTGATATTTCGGACATTTCTGAAAATGTCTAACATTCTTTCACATTGCTGTGAATAAATTGTATGCCTGGTTGAACAAAATGTCCTGAATTTTCTCTATCACTGTCTGTATTTCTACAGATGGTTGTAAGGAGGACCATGTTCTCTTGGTGTACTGTCTGGGTGTAGTGTTGGCTCTTTGTGTCATCCTCATCATTGTCCTTGGTTGTGTTTTGTATAAGATGACCAAGAAAACCTCTCTGCTGTGTAGAGGTAAGTGTTATCATTGCCACAATATATGCTTAAACTGTTGGTGCAGTATACATTACATGTTTTAGTCATGAAACTGGGTTAATTCAATGTATGATGATGATGATGATGATGATTCCACCATGTGTTTGTCTAAAAGGAACGCACACTCAGTCAAGTGGTCCGGCAGTCCCCAGTTCTCATAATCAGGTATGCAGACCATAAAGATATACACTGTAAACAGGTCCTTCTATCAAAATACCAGGTAATTTCCTGATGTCTTTGGAATTTGTTTTGCTATTCCTCTTAGGATCAAGAAGATGATGACACACTCACGTCGGTCCGTTACGCTGCTCTGAATGTCATCCACAAGAAGCCAAAGACCCAGAGACAGAGGAGCGCCATGGAGAGAGACACTGTGTATTCTGGGGTGAGGTGCCAAAACATGGACTGAAACGTCAATTTTTGCTCTCTAATAACTTGCATTGATTTTGTGTTTTCTATACTATATATACAACTATGGCTTTTTCATTGTGCGTTACAATTACTTGTATTCTGTCAATCTCCTGTTAAAAAAAAACTGTTGTGCATTTTAGATCCAATAAAAAATTCATCTGCTTTCATATAGAGGCATTCATATTTTTCTGTGTTCTTAAATTTCACCCACAGATTCAGTTTGCAACAATCATATTGGGCTTGTGCTCATTGTAACAAAACTCTTTTTGTTTGCATAACGCACTGTAAATATACATCTATTGACTAGTGTTTTAGTTTGTCTCAAACTCTTTTTTAGCTGGATCCTGAAAACATCTCTGTGGTGTTCTGAATGTCCTTAACCCCCAGCAATGACCTTCAGTCGTCACAACGCGCTCTCTACACACACCTCAGTGCATCTAAACCACAAACAACCATGTCACTAAGAGCACAACTCACTCTCTTCATGAGGAAAGCCTTGAAGGAAAAATAAACATCCTAGCGAATATACTTTGAACAGAATGTATATTGTTGAGACTGATTTCAGATATGACTACACATTGTGACTGAGCAGTTTTCACAAACTATTGACAAAATGTGAAGGTATAAGTCCACCTTGCAGGACTGCAATTCATTTATCTTTCAATAGGAGCAGCAGTGTATATGGAAGTCCCTCTGACTGCTTTACAATTAGAGTTGCAGCAACTTTAAGAAGTTGTGAAAATGTTCAAATTGTTGAATCGTTGAAAACGTACTTTCCTGTGATAGTTTGTGTGTAGCCGAAATAGCTGTCAAACAAGTGCCCAACAAACACAATGTGTGGCTGTTAAGAATCTATAACAAGGTAATATAGTTATTACATGCTTATTACAAATCAATAAGATATTATAAACCCATTTCAGCATCGTAGATTCACATGCATCCAACAGGCCAGGCATTCTACATCACTAGATCATTACTGCTAACATCCAATAAGCTATTATAAAGTGTAGCTTAGTTACCAGGAAGAGCCACAGCATCAATCAAAATAGAACTGGTAGCAGAGTGATCTCTACATGACAAAGACAATGACTCATCTGTTTAAATATAGTTTTTTTTTTATTGAGTTCCAGGTCGTAGCTGCATAATTAACGGACACAACCTTTTTATTCACGTCATCTCTCCTCTGTAATGTGTTGTATTCTTTTAGTTGTGTTGATAGCAAGACCCACCCCCACACAGTGAACAAGTTCACAGATACTCTGCAGTCTTCTGTAAGCCCGAGATAAGGCCATATCTATGCTTTGGTCTTCTGGCCTGCTGGCTTTGTGCACACAGGACCTCCTACCTGCTCTCTGTGTCTCTGTGTCTCTATGTGGTTTTCAGAAGGATGTCTATGTGGTGTCACTGTTGTTCTCACTATCTATGTGGTCCTCTGTAGCTCAGCTGGTAGAGCACGGCGCTTGTAATGCCAAGGTAGTGGGTTCGATCCCCGGGACCACCCATACACAAAAAATGTATGCACGCACGACTGTAAGTCGCTTTGGATAAAAGCGTCTGCTAAATGGCATATTATTATTATTTATCTTTACTTGTTGTTCATGTTGCCCCTGACATCTTACAGCCACAGCAAAACAGTTATTTATTAAACTGACTGCAATGTACTGTATATGTAGTTATCTGAAATCAGTTACAAACCACAAAGAACTACTAATGAACCCTCTTTCAACCCTCTGAGTTAAGCATCTCATGTGTGATGCAACACCATCTAGTCTAAGTTGTGGTCCATGGGGAGGGGCCATTTTGTGATGATGTGATGGGAGAACTTTCAGTACATTCTCAAACAGACATGACTTGTGAAGCACAAAGACTACTGCAGGATGCTCTGTGAGAAGGAGACCAATAGAGGAGGATCCTCCTTCTGTAAGATTGCTTCCTTTTAGAACCGCACTAACCACAGAGTAAAACAGACTAGATAAAGTGTGTCACATTAGCTGGTTGGCTGTGGTGTCCAATCATGTATGCACTCTCAGGTGTTACACATAGTGAATGTTTCTGTGAATGATATACAAGGAATAAGACTGACATAACATGTACTTGTTTCATTCTGTAGGTGTTTACCCCACCTATGTTCACCCTTGTACATATGTTCTATGGAAAACAGTCCTCCTATGTCATCTGGAGTACTGTAGCTAACTGTTCAATGCTGGTCCAAATAGTATTTGTTAATTTAGGTACACATGGTTAAGCATGACTGGTCCATCAATTGCAACTAAAGTAAGTGTGTGAGGAAACAAGAAATAGCTCAATAGAAATAGAAAATACTATTTCACACAGGTCTGTCCAGAGAGAATGAATGTGAGAAAATCACAAACCACAATTTCTTGCAAGACCAATCAATAGCAGCTCCTGTCTGAGTCATGGTACAATACAAGACCAATGGTTGTTTGAATGAGGCATCAACAAAAATGATGCGGTCCAGTTGAACCAATCACCTTTTACCCCATTGTTAAAGTGTAGTCTACAGTTGCGATTTTAGCATGTCAATCTTGGCGGGGTCAAACTGATGCATGGCTGCAAAGCCACAACACAACACTAAACAATACATGAATTGGACTATAACGGTGACAAACAGTGCCCACTAACTGTTAGGGCCTACATAAAGCTGTCCAGACAGCAGAGTCCCAACAGCAGTCCCAACATCTTACCAATGTTACACCTGGCTATCAGCGGAGACTTGTCTGGCAGCGAAACAGTTCATTCAGCCTCATTTACTGCCTTTAAAAAAAAAATAGCTGATATGGCTGACTTGCTTAAACAAGTGTGGTTTCTACTGACAATTGAGATGTACAAACTATGGCATGAGGGGACGACGAGCGGATAAGAGGCAATCCGTAATTTCGATGAATACATTAATGGGCGACCTTGGATGTATAACTATTATTTCAGCACTTTTGAAATGTACAGCGACAGAATTCAGAACATGGGCCAAGTCAGAACCGAAGGATAAATAAAGGGGGCATATAAGCAGACAATGAAAGCTCATACAATATTAAATTATTACATTTCTCTAAAACAGGCTATAGGCTACATGTGCACCACCAAGTCAGAACAGTAGGCTAAGTTATGAGGGGGAAAGGGACCAAATTATTAATGTGAGGCACATGGGCTACTAACAGCTTACTACACAACATAAACGTAGTATTACTTTCTTAGCTACTGTAAACATATCTCACTGGCATATTACAAAATTTATGCAGCTGCATACAATACATTTTTGGACTCACCTTGCTGTGCTCATTCGAACAGGAAGATTGCGCGGCGGTCCTTGTTGCTGGCAAATGTTGTCATCTAACTTTGTCATCAAAGTCTGGCATTACCTGGATTTATGGTGCTTTCAATACAACTGGGAACTCAGAAAACATAAAGGTCGAATAATGACGCCAGTGATCTTCAGGTCAGAGCTCTAGAAAGAGGCCCAAGTTCCCGACTTGGAATTCCGAGTTGGATGGTCGTTCAAAACGTATTTTCCCAGTCGGAGCTAGTTTTTTTCCAAGATTTCCCAGTTCCGAGTATCCAGTTGTTTTGAAAGCGGCATAAATCATGCTGGATTAACAGCATGGCCAATGTTGAATGTTTATCCTTTTAAGGTTGGAAAAGAGACCCTTAAACCCAGACTTGGACCACACATACACAACATTGTTGAATTTGCGATTTCCAACTTGTTGTGTAATGTTTATATCCAATGGCCAATGAGCACTGATACGTTTGATCTATAATTTCTCTTCATAATTTCTCTTCATATGAAAAGGATTTGCCAGTAGATTGTCGACTTGATGATTCATGATGATGACTGCTAGCTTGCTGGCTAAGATTTTGAAAGTATGATCTTGACATGATCAGTCCAATCAAAGCTACTGTAGATATAACGTGATTTGATGTAATTTTATCAAAACACACGGCCAAGGCAACAAAGGAGTGGCTCAAGAAGAAGCACATTAAGGTCCTGGAGTGGCCTAGCCAGTCTCCAGACCTTAATCCCATAGAAAATCTGTGGAGGGAGCTGAAGGTTCGAGTTGCCAAACGTCAGCCTTGAAACCTTAATGACTTGGAGAAGATCTGCAAAGAGGAGTGGGACAAAATCCCTCCTGAGATGTGTGAAAACCTGGTGGCCAACTACAAGAAACTTCTGACCTCTGTGATTGCCAACAAGGGTTTTGCCACCAAGTACTAAGTCATGTTTTGCAGAGGGGTCAAATACTTATTTCCCTCATTAAAATGCAAATCAATTTATAACATCTTTGACATGCGTTTTTCTGGATTTTTTGTTGTTATTCTGTCTCTCACTGTTCAAATAAACCTACCATTAAAATGATAGACTGATCATGTCTTTGTCAGTGGGCAAACGTACAAAATCAGCAGGGGATCAAATACTTTTTTCCCTCACTGTAAGGGACATGTACAGTGCAGTGGCACTACTGATGTTAATTAGAGGATATTGGCTGACATAAAAAAGGGCAAGAAAATAGCTATGCTGTGTTTAAAAATGGCATTGGTAACCAAAAAAGGTCTTAAATTATTAGGCCATTCCATTGCCAAAACTAATATTTCTATTTCATGTTGGAGGCCTAAGATGAAAACCAAGAGCCAAGAATGCAGGTTGTGTGCTGTGGGGGAGAAACTTACTACACTATGAACTATTTTAACCTCAGGGCTAGGCTGGGTTGGGTTCAGTATCAGAGGCACTAGAGAGGGGAATATGATCCTTCACTGTTGGTCCAAACATCAAAAGAGAAATGATCTTAATAAGTTTAATTTCCCAAACAATTAAGCAGTGTATCAAGCCAATATTTAATAAGCTTGATTTAATAACTCTGACTTGATTGTCTTCTTTAAAAGTCTGTTCATGCTGCTCAAACTACTGTAAACAGACTTGCTAGACTGTAGCTTTTATTCCTGTTTAGACAGCCAATAGAGTCTCTCAGTTCAGTGTTCCCTCCTACGCTGTATAAAGGCTACATGTAAAGTTTCATCATAAAAGAGGTGCCCTGTTGTCAGACCCTCACACTATGACTATACAGTGCAGAAAGGATTGACATTACAATGATGATTAGACATTGGACAATGTTTTTGTTTTACGCCAACTTCGGTAAGTAAGAATTTTAAATATGGATGCTTTTTCAAATCATTTCATGCCATAGTGTTTTGAATCCATTTAAATTAATTGTATTATGAATATGAAATGTATAATGAGATGTACTGTCTCTATAATGGGTAGAAATGATTTTTGATCCGTTTTATGTTGATCTTTTTACAGTTTGTGCATTGACTATGGACATTGTTCAACCAGACCCTGGGATTTGTACTGGGATTGGAGGTAGTGTGTCTCTCCCTTGCTTTTGTCCATCTGATATGGTGACCTATGTTGCTTGGTTCAAGCAGATTTTGGATTTTCATTTTGCACCATAAACTTTAGAATCTGCCGATAAAAAAATATAGCAGGAAAATTCAATTTACACACCATGATCTTACTCTGTAACTCTCTTCAGCAGCCTGTGTCGGAGTCTGTCCAGCCAAGAGACTCTGTGATTGAACTGTACATAGAGACTGAGACCGTTTCAGGAGAACATAGCATTCGAAAAGTATTCAGACCCCTTGAATTTTTGTAAAAATTTTGTTACGTTACAGCCTTTTTCTAAAGTTGATGAAATTGTTTTTTTCACACATCAATCTACACACAATACCCCATAATGACAAAGAAAAAACAGGTTTCTAGAAAAAAAAAATGAAACATCACGTTTAAGTATTCAGACCCTTTACTCAGTACTTTCTTGAAGCACCTTTGGCAGCGATTACAGCCTCGAGTCTTCTTGGGTATGATGTTCGATCAGCTTTAAGTCCGGGCTATGGCTGGGCCACTCAAGGACCTTAAGAGACTTGTCCCGAAGCCACTCCTGCATTGTCTTGGCTGTGTGCTTAGGGTCGTTGTCCTGTTGGAAGGCAAGCCTTCACTCCAGTCTGAGGTGCTGAGCGCTCTGGAGCATCTCTCTGTACTTTGCTCCGTTCATCTTTCCCTCGATTCTGACTATTCTTCCTGTCCAAGTCGCTGAAAAACATCCCCACAGCATGATGCTGCCACCACCATGCTTCACCGTAGGGATGGTATTGGCCAGGTGATGAGCGGTGCCTGGTTTCCTCCAGACGTGATGCTTGGCATTCAGGCCAAAGAGTTCAATCTTGGTTTTATCAGACCAGAGAATCTTGTTTCTCATGGTCTGAGAGTCCTTTAGGTGCCTTTTTGCAAACTCCAAACGGGCTGTCATGTGCCTTTTACTGAGGAGTGGCTTCTGTCTGTCCACTATACCATAAAGGCCTGATTGGTGGAGTGCTGCAGAGATGGCTGTCCTTCTGGAAGGTTCTCCAAACTCCACAGAGGAACTCTGGAGCTCTGTCAGAGTGACCATCGGTTTCTTGGTCACCTCCCTGACCAAGGCCCTTCTTCCCCGGTTGCTCAGTTTGGCCGAGCGGCCAGCTCAAGGAAGAGTATTGTTGCTTCCAAACTTCTTTCATTTAAGAATGATGGAGGCCACTGTGTTCTTGGGGACCTTCAATGCTGCAGAAATTTTTTGGTAGCCTTCCCCAGATCTGTGCCTTGACACAATCCTGTCTCGGAGCTCTATGGAAATGTCCTTCTGCCTCATGGCTTGGTTTTTGCTCTTACATGACAGGTGTGTTCCTTTGCAAATTCAGTCCAATCAATTGAATTTACCACAGGTGGACTCAAATCAAGTTGTAGAAACATCTCAAGGATGATCAATGGAAACAGGATGCTCCAGAGCTCAATTTCGAGTCTCATAGCAAGTAAGGTATTTCTGCAAAAATTTCTAAAAGCCTGCTTTCGCTTTGTCTTTATGGGGTATTGTGTGAAGATCAATGAGAGAAAAAAATAATTGAATCTATTTTAGAATAAGGCTGTAACGTAACATAATGTGGAAAAAGGGAAGGGGTCTGAATACTTTCCTAATGCACTGTAGAGCTTCGTCACTTTATATAACTTTGAAGCGAACAACTCCAGTCTATGTGTAAAAGTGTTTGAGAATAAAAAATACAAAATCATTTAAAAGTATATTTGTTTTTTAAGTTTCAGACCTGTTGGGTGATCAGATTAAGCTTATTTTTGTCATCATTCTATCTTGCCTGACAACTGCTGTGATTCTGAGTGTGGTTGTCAACGTTATCCTCTTTGTGAGAATGAAGAGGTCACGATGTGAACACTGTGCAGGTACAGTAAAAGTCTTCATACTAATAGTAATAGTAAGAAAGGTTATAGATCATAAAGAAGGGTGAAGGCTAGCTCTCCTTTTACCACTTCCCTCTCTGGACATTGTTTTCATTTCACAAGCCTACTGTAGTGAATAAACAGTTCATGACTTTGCTGATGTTTGCAAATGGTGTGTTAGAGGAAGTTGACTCAGCTTGTGGAAGCATCTGGAAAGCATTACTATAGGGCCCCCCTAAAACAGAGGAAGTCTGTTATGTGGCGTCCTGGGATTGGTTTATGGGGAAACCACCCATATCATGTTACAGATTATAAATACCATGGTTGAAACAAAGGACGGAGAGGAACAACATATTAGAGATTGGGTCAGTTGTTCTCCAGATGTCTGCAGGAGACTGTAAATTGGCGCTGAAATCTTTGGTATAATAAACTATTATAATCAAGGACAGTGTCAGCGGATTTCTTGTCCTCACAGCATAATTAGCATGGTTATTTAGATACCACACTACATAATTTTGAAACAGAAAATATGACATACATAGTATGTTTCAAGTGTTTTGAATGTTTTATATTTTATCTATTAGCGGGGACCCCTTCTCAGCAGAGCCAGTATGGGAAGCCTCATGTCAACACGTCAGACCAACAGGTTAGCATAATTGCTGTATCAAGAGTGAGACTGGAAAAGCGTATTAAAGCAAAAGATTACAGCATTAGATTTGACCTAGAGTCTGAATTGAGTGAGTCTGTGTTTCATCCTCATAGCTCCATAGTGACGATGATGGCCTGAACTACTCTGCCCTGAAGTTCACTGACAAGAACAGTACCAATCCCAGGAGACAGAGGAGAGAACAGAGAGAACAGAGAGAGGAAGAAACCATCTACTCTGATGTGTCACATAGACAGGATGTGGCAGTCCTCCAATCAGTATCACAGGCGGTCAGTGGCACCTTAGTTAGGGAGAACGGGCTCATAGCAATGGCTAGAACGGAATAAATTGAATGTTATTGAACACATCAAAAACATGGATACCATTCCATTCACTCCATTCCAGCCATTTTTATGAGCCACCCTCCCCTAAGCAGCCTCCTATGATCAGCATCATTCTAAGTTAAGCCCAACCCCTCCTCTGAACTCCACTTTGAGCTTGACTGTGTCCTTTTGACCTGGCTATTTTGTACAATTCTCATTTACTGTAGGATGCCATTGCGGGGGCCTAGCTTTGCCTAATACTACCTGTCGAAAGTTTTAGAACACCTAATCATTCAAGGGTTTTTCTTTATTTTTAATATTTTCTACATTGTATAATAATAGTTAAGACATCAGTACTATGAAATAACACATATGGAATCATGTAGTAACCAAAAAAGTGTTAAAAAAATCAAAATATGTTTTATAATTGAGATTATTCAAATAGCCACCCTTTGCTTTGATGACAGCTTTGCACACTCTTGGCATTCTCTCAACCAGCTTCATGAGGTAGTCACCTGGAATGTGTTTCAATTAACAGGTGTGCCTTCTTAAAAGTTAATTTGTGGAATTTCTTTCCTTCTTAATGTGTTTGAGCCCATCAGTTGTGTTGTGACAAGGTGGGGGGGACAGAAGATAGCCCTATTTGGTAAAAGACCATGTCCACATTATGTCAAGAACAGCTCAAATAAGCAAAGAGAAACGACAGTCCATAATTACTTTAAGTCATGAAGGTCAGTCAATACGGAACATTTCAAGAACTTTGAAAGTTTATTCAAGTGCAGTCGCAAAAACCATCAAGCGCTATGATGAAACTGGCTCTCACGAGGACCACCACAGGAATGGAAGACCCAGAGTCACCTCTGCTACAGAGGATACGTTCATTAGAGTTACCAACCTCAGAAATTGCAGCCCAAATAAATGCTTCACAGAGTTCAAGTAACAGACACATCTCAACATCAACTGTTCAGAATAAACTGTGTGAATCAGGCCTTCATGGTCGAATAGCTGCAACGAAACCACTACTAAAGGACACCAATAATAAGAAGAGACTTGCTTGGGCCAAGAAACATGAGCAATGGACATAAGACCAATGGAAATGTGTCCTTTGGTATGGAGTCCAAATTTGAGATTTTTTGGTTCCAACCGCTGTGTCTTTGTGAGACGCGGTGTGGGTGAACGGATGATCTCCTCATGTGTATTTCCCACCGTAAAGCAAGGAGGAGGAGGTGTTATGGTGTGGGGGTGCTTTGCTGGTGACACTGTCTGTGATTTATTTAGAATTCAAGGCACACTTAACCAGCATGGCTACCACAGCATTCTGCAGCAATACGCCATCCCATCTGGTTTGGGCTCAGTGGGACTATCATTTGTTTTTCAACAGGACAATGACCCAACACACCTCCAGGCTGTGTAAGGGCTATTTGACCAAGAAGGATATTGATTGAGTGCTGCATCAGATGACCTGGCCTCCACAATCCCCCGACCTCTACCAAATTGAGATGGTTTGGGATGAGTCGGACCGCAGAGTGAAGGAAAAGCAGCCAACAGCTGCTCAGCATTTGTGGGAACTCCTTCAAGACTTTGAAAATCATTCCAGGAGAAGCTGGTTGAGAGAATGCCAAGAGTGTGCAAAGCTGTCACCAAGGCAAAGGGTGGCTATTTGAAGAATCTCAAATATAAAATATATTTTGATTTGTTTAACACTTGTTTGGTTACTACATGATTCCATATGTGTAATTTCATAGTTTTGATGTCTTCACTATTACTCTACAATGTAGAAAATAGTAAAAATAAAGAAAAACCCTTGAATGAGTAGGTGTTCTAAAACTTTTCACCGGTAGTCTACATGTACAATAACTCAGGTGCAGAGCATAATTTTCCCCAAAGTGTGAAAGCTGATACTAGGATGGTTTCAGAAGTCTCAAATCGTCACCAATAGTGGCTGAGGTTCAATGACTGGATATATTTGTTTTTGTAGAAGTGTACAACAAAATGTATATTATGATTTTGCAAATGTCTGAACTCGTCCTATTGATGATAATATTTGTAACATGGAACTCTGTAACCTGCCCTTATGCTTGTGTTATATTTCAATAAACATGTTTTTAATTCCTACATATTAATGACTTGCCCAATTCTTACCACTTATTTGCACCAGTTATCAAATGATCACATCTTTATTTTGTCAAAAATGTGCGAACCTCACCAGAGTTCACTTCCTCCTGAAAGCTTGAACTGCCCTCTACAGACATGAAGTGAGAAATACAATGTAAACCCCCTGTGTATGTCAAAGAGGACATATGTACCACTAGTCTCAGCCACCGACCCAAATGATGAAAAAATACAAACCAGTAACTCTGACTTTACATCATTTGAAGGGCTGCTCTAACTATGGTATGCCACAGGACACATGTTAGATTGTATAATAATAATAAGCCATTTAGCAGACGCTTTTATCCAAAGCGACATACAGTCATGCGTGCATACATTTTTGTGTATGGGTGGATGCGGGGATCGAACCCACTACCTTGGCGTTACAAGCACCGTGCTCTACCATCTGAGCTACAGAGGTAGTTTTTATCAGTTGCTTCATGCCTGTTCAGACAGCCAATAAAATCACTTTGTTCAGAGTTTCCGCCTACTTCATAATGATTACCCGATGTCATCATATCAAAGGTGCCCCGATGTCAGACCCACACACTATACAGTGCAGAAAGAACATTAAAATGATGATGATATATTGGACAATCTTTTTGTTTTGCTCCAATTTGGGTAAGTAAGAAATATTCATGTGGATCTTTTTACTTTTTATGTCATAGTCTTTTTTAATCCATTTTAATGACTATGTAGTCTGAATAATGATAATAATGTATCATTCTGTACTATACCTTTGTCTTTGATTTAGTTAGTTTGTTTGCTTCCCAGGATGTGCACTTAACAAGGATGTAATCCAACCAGACCCTGTGATGGTTACACACCTTGGACAAAGTGTATCTCTCACTTGCTTTTGTCGATCTCAATTTATCGGTATCTCTTGGTTCAAGCAAACTGTTGGACAGAAGCCTCTTCTCATGGCATCATCATATTACCGCCCTCCAACGGCTTTTTATTACAACAATTTTACCAAGGACTTTAATGAGACTAAACATCTGAGTGTGAAGAGAGGAGTTGACAGCTGTAACCTGACCATCTCCAAGACAGAGTCAGGGGACTCAGCTACATACTACTGTGGTGTTATGTTAGCGAGTGATGTCACATTTGGAGAAGGAACTATTTTAATTGTCAAAGGTAACTTAAGTTACTTTTAACATGTTGGTACTGAAGTGTGTTCATATAATGGTAAATTAATGAATTTGGAGGAAAATAGAATGTACACACCATGATCTTACTCACTCTCTTCAGATTCAGGGTCCAACAGCATGTCTGTTCTCCAGCAGTCTGTGTCTGAGTCAGTCCAGCCAGGAGACTCTGTGACTCTGAACTGTACAATACACACTGAGACCTGTGCAGGAGAACACAGTGTCTATTGGTTCAGACATGGCTCAGGAGAATCCCGTCCAGGAATCATTTACACCCATGGAGACAGGAGTGATCAGTGTGAGAAGAGCCCTGAGGTTGGGTCTCCTACACAGAGCTGTGTCTACAACCTCCCCAAGAGGAACCTCAGCCTCTCTGATGCTGGGACTTACTACTGTGCTGTGGCCTCTTGTGGGGAGATACTGTTTGGAAACGGGACCAAGCTGGACATTGAAAGTAAGTGATATTTCTGACATTTCTGAAAATGTCTAACATTCTTTCACATTGCTGAGAATAAATTGTATGCCTGGTTGAGCAAAATGTCCTGAATTTCCTCTATCACTGTCTGTATTTCTACAGATGGTTGTAAGGAGGACCATGTTCTCTTGGTGTACTGTCTGGGTGTAGCGTTGGCTCTTTGTGTCATCCTCATCATTGTCCTTGGTTGTGTTTTGTATAAGATGACCAAGAAAACCTCTCTGCTGTGTAGAGGTAAACGTTATCATTGTGCACAATATATGCTTAAACTGTTGGTGCAGTATACATTACGTGTTTTAGTCATGAAACTGGGTTAATTCAATGTATGATGATGATGATGACGTTGAAAATGATGATGATGATGATGATGATGTTGATGACGATGATGATTCCAGCATGTGTTTGTCTAAAAGAAACGCACCCTCAGTCAAGTGGACCGGCAGTCGTCAGTTCTTATTACCAGGTATGTAGACCATAAAGTGATCATTTCTTTGTATGAGTTTGATGAACTGTAAACAGGTCCTTCTATCAGAATATCAGGGAATTTCCTGATGTCTTTGGAATTTATTTTGCTATTCCTTTTAGGATCAAGAAGATGATGACACACTCACGTCGGTCCATTACGCTGCTCTGAACGTCATCCACAAGAAGCCAAAGACCCAGAGACAGAGGAGCACCATGGAGAGAGACACTTTGTATTCTGAGTTGAGGTGCCAAAACATGGACTGAAACATCAACTTTTGATCTTTAATAACTTGCATTGATTTTGTGTTTTCTAGACTATATGTATAACTATGGCTTTTGCATTGTGTGTTCACAATTACTTGTATTCTGTCAAGCTCCTTTTAACATTGATATTGTTGTGCATTTTAGATCCAATAAAACATTCAACTGCTTTCATTTAGAGGTATTGTTTGGTTTGCATTCATACTGTCAGTCCTCACCACACGCTCTCTACAGTCCTCAGTGCATGTAAACCATAAACAACCATGTCACGAAGAGCACAACTGTATTGAGAAAAAATGCCTTGAAGTAAAAATAAACATCCTAGCTGAATATTATTTGAACAGTATTTTGTTCAGAGACTGATTTCAAATGTGACAATGTACACATCGTGATTTAGCAGTTTTCAGAAACTATTGACTAAATGTGAAGGTATAGGTGCACCTTGCAGGACTGCAATTAATGTATCTTTCAATAGTGAGCAGCAGTCTATATGGAAGTCTCTGTGACTGCTTCACCAGTAGAGTCGCAGCAACTTTTAGAAGTTGTAAAAATGTACAAATTGATGAATCGTTGAAAACGTACTTTCCTAAGATAGTTTGTGTGTAGCCAAAATAGTTGTCAAACAAGTGCCCAACAAACACAATGTGTGGATGTTAAGAATCTATAACAAGGTAATATAGTAATTTGATGCTTATTACAAATATATAACATGTTACAAACCCATTTCAGCATCATAGAGACTCATGTATCAAACAGGCTAGGTAGTCATCATCACTGGATCATTACTTCTATCATCAAATAAGTTATTATAAAGTGTAGCTTAGTTACCAGGAGGATCCATACAATCACTCAAAATAAAACTGGTAATAGAGTGATCTGTATGACGAAGACAATGACATGTTTTTACGTGAAGTTTATTTTTGATAGGGAGTGGTTGAATAAGTATGGGAGACAACCTATTTATTCAAGTCATCTCTCCTCTGTAATGCGTTGTCCTCCTTTAGTTGTGTTGATAACATGCCACTCACACACACCCCCACATAGTGAACAACTTCACACGGTACTCTGCAGTCTTCTGTAAGCCCAAGATGAGGTCGTATCTATGCTTTGGTCAGGTAGCCTGCTAGCTTTGTGCACACAGGACCCTCCTACCTGCTCTCTGTGTCTCTGTGTCTCTATGTGGTTTTCAGAAGGATGTCTATGTGGTGTCACTGTTGTTCTCACTATCTTTACAAGTTGTTCTTGTTGCACCAGACAGATTACAGCCACAGCAAAACAGTTATTTATAAAACTGACTGTAATGTACTGTATATTTAGTTATCTGAAATCAGTTACAAACCACAAAACTGCTAATGAACCCTCTTTCCACCCTCTGAGTTAAGCATCTCATTTGTGATACAGCACCATCTATTCTAACTTGTGGTCCAGGGGGAGGGGCCATTTTGTGATGATGTCATGGGAGAACTTTCAGTACATTCTCAAACAGACATGTCTTGTGAAACACAAAGACTACTGCAGCATGCTCTGTGAGAATGAGACCAATAGAGAAGGATCCTCCTTCTGTTAGATTGTTTCCTTTAAGAACCACACTAAAGTAGCGCTACAGCGGGTAGTGCGTACCGCCCAGTACATTACTGGGGCCAAGCTCCTGCCATCCAGGACCTATATACTAGGCGGTGTCAGAGGAAGGCCCAAACAATTGTTAAAGACTCCAGTCCCCCAAGTCATAGACTGTTCTCTCTGCTACCGCAACGTGCGCTGCCGGAGAGGCTAAGTCTAGATCCAAAAGGCTCCTTAACAGCTTCTACCCCCAAGCCGTAAGACTGCTGCAAAATTTATAAAATGGAGCACCCTGCAGAAAGACTACTGCAGGGTGCTCTGTGAGAAGGAGACCAATAGAGGAGGATCCTCCTTCTGCTAGATTGTTTCCTTTAAGAACCACACTAACCACAGAGTAAAACAGACTAGATAAAGTGTCACATTAGCTAGTGCTTTCAAGACAACTGGGAACTTTGAAAAAAATCAAGGTCGAATCATGACGTCAGTGATATTCAGGTCGGAGCTCTAGAAAGAGGCCCGAGTTCCTAACTTGGAATTCTGAGTTGGATGGCTGTTCAAAAACATATTTTCCCAGTATGAGCTAATTATTTTCAGAGATCTCCCAGTTCCGAATTTCCAGTTGTTTTGAAAGCGACAGAAATCATGCTGGATTAACAGCATGGCCAATGTTGAATGTTTATCCTTTTAAGTTTGGAAAAGAGACCCTTAAACCCAGACTTGGACCACACATCTACTCCACTGAATAGCAGGCTAGTCATTGCTTTGCAATGCTTGCAGATAGCCACTGATTCCTTCCAAATCACTCACTGTTGAATTTGCGATTTCCAACTTGTTGTGTTATGTTTATGTCCAATGGCCGATGAGCACTGATATGTTTGATCTATGATTTCTCTTCAATTTCTCTTCATATGACAAGGATTGAAAAGGATTTGCCAGTAGATTGTCGTCTTGATTCATGATGATGACTGCTAGCTTCCTGGCTAAGATTTTGAAAATACGATGTTGACATCCAATCAAAGCTACTGAAGATATAATGTGATTTGACGTCATTTTATCTGTGGCCAATGACCTTGAGCCTTCTTGGATGGGCACTTCTAATGTAACTCTATGGCAGCACCCAAGAGGTTTGAATTTTCGTGCTCTCCCTGTAGTGTCCCCATGAGTCCCCATGAGTAACAGAACACTGAGCCAATCACGGCACAACTAGAGAACATTACCAACCATTGCGCTCCGTATTTTTCCACTGGCTGCCCCACCACCACAGAAAGCACTGAGCTAGGCTGAAACACTTGCATTTTGAAGCTGCCTTACTCAAGAAAGCAAAAAAGAGACCATCTTTGTATGTGGTGTTATTAACTCAATTATATATATATTTTTTTCATTGTTTGCAAACGGATATGTGACACGTATTAATGCCAAAATAACATGAAAAACAGGTTGGGCTCTGCAGGACAACAACCCTAAGCACACAGACAAGACACAGGAGTGACTGATGACGGCATATGTTTCCTTGCAGGTAACCATGGTTAACAGAGGAAGAACAATGATTTCAAGCACCGCCCCCCAAAATGTCGATGTTTTGTTCCCCGAGCCACTTAGTTATCACTTTTGCGTTATGGCAAGGTACTCCATCATGCTGGAAAAGGCATTGGTCATCACCCAAACTGTTGTTGGATGGTTGGGAGAAGTTGCTCTCGTAGGATGTGTTGGTACCATTCTTTATTCATGGCTGTGTTCTTAGGCAAAATTGTGAGTGAGCCCACTCCCTTGGCTGAGAAGCAACCCCACACATGAATGGACTCAGGATGCTTTACTGTTGGCATGACACAGGACTGATGTGTAGCGCTCACCTTGTCTTCTCCGGACAAGGTGTTTTCCCGGATGCCCCAAACAATCGGAAAGGGATTCATCAGATAAAATGACTTTACCCCAGTCCTCAGCAGTCCAATCCCTGTACCTTTTGCAGAATATCAGTCTGTCCCTGATGTTTTTCCTGGAGAGAAGTGGCTTCTTTGCTGCCCTTCTTGACACCAGGCCATCCTCCAAATGACTGCATGGCCTGTTCACCCATGACTGCATGGCCAGGCACGACTCCAACACCATCATTAATTTTGCCGACGACACAACAGTGGTAGGCCTGATCACCGACAACGATGAGACAGCCTATAGGGAGGAGGTCAGAGACCTGGCCGTGTGGTGCCAGGACAACAACCTCTCCCTCAACGTGACCAAGACAAAGGAGATGATTGTGGACTACAGGAAAAAAAAGAGGACTGAGCACGCCCCCATTCTCATCAATGGGGCTGTAGTGGAACAGGTTGAGAGCTTCAATTTCCTTGGTGTCCACATCACCAACGAACTATCATGGTCCAAACACACCAAGACAGTCGTGAAGAGGGCACAACAAAGCCTATTCCCCCTCAGGAGACTGAAAAGATTTGGCATGGGTCCTCAGATCCTCAAAAAACTCTACAGCTGCACCATCGAGAGCATCCTGACTGGTTGCATCACCGCCTGGTATGGCAACTGCTTGGCCTCCGACCGCAAGGCACTACAGAGGGTAGTACGTACGGCCCAGTACATCACTGGGTCCAAGCTTCCTGCCATCCAGGACCTCTATACCAGGCGGTGTCAGAGGAAGGCCCTCAAAATTGTCAAAGACTCCAGCCACCCTAATCATAGACTGTTCTCTCTGCTACCTCACGGCAAGCGGTACCGGAGTGCCAAGTCTAGGTCCAGAAGACTTCTCAACAGCTTCTACCCCCAAGCCATAAGACTCCTGAACAGCTAATCATGGCTACCCGGACTATTTGCACTGCCCCCCCCACCCCATCCTTTTTACGCTGCTGCTACTCTGTTAATTATTGATGCATAGTCACTTTAACTCTACCCACATGTACATATTACTTCAACTACCTCAACTAGCCGGTGCCCCGCACATTGACTCTGCACCGTACACCCCCTGTATATATAGCCTCCCTACTGTTATTTTATTTTACTTCTGCTTTTTTTTCTCAAAACTTTTTTGTTGTTGTTTTATTTTTACTTTCTTTGTTAAAAATAAATGCACGGTTGGTTAAGGGCTGTAAGTAAGCATTTCACTGTAATGTCTGCACCTGTTGTATTCGCGCATGTGACCAATACAATTTGATTTGATTTGATTTGATATTATTGGCTTTTAGAATCCATTTGAATTACTTTGTAACAAGTATTTGAGATGTTTTTCAATCTTTATCTTGATCTTTGATCCATATTGTTTGTTTGCATTGACAGTTTGTGCATTAACCGACGACATTGATGGTTACTTAATATCACTTGCTTTTGGCCAAGTGACGTGATTAGCAATATCACTTGGTTCAATTAGATTATTGGACAGAAACCCCTTCTTATGGCATCGCCATTTTACAGTGGCCAAGATAGTTTTTACTTCAACAACTTTACCAAGGACTTCACTGAGACTAAACATCTGAGTGTGAAGAGAGGAGTTGACAGCTGTAACCTGACCATCTCCAAGACAGAGTCAGGGGACTCTGCTACTTACTACTGTGGTGCTATGGAAGTGGGCGAAGTCAAATTTGGGGAAGGAACTGTTTTGATTGTCAAAGGTAACTTAACTTCCTTCCGTAATATTGGATTTTCATTTTGCACCATCTAATAAAAAGTATACTTTACAATTTGGCGATAAATGAATATACCAGGTCAATACAATTTACACACAATTATCTTACTCGTCTCTCCCTTCAGGTTCAGAGTCCAAAAGCATGTCTGTGCTACAGCTGCCTGTCTGAGTCAGTCCAGCCAGGAGACTCTGTTACTCTGAACTGTCTATTAGTTCAGACATGGCTCAGGTGTATCGGCATCCAGGAAGCATTTACACACATGGGGACAGTGTCTGCAACCTCCCGAAGAGGAACCTCAGCCTCTCTGATGCTGGGACTTACTACTGTGCTGTGGCCTCATGTGGGAGATACTGTTTTGGGAACGGGACCAATCTGGACATTGACCGTAAGTAAGTAATATATCTGACATTTCTGATATTGTCTGACAGTGCTGTGAATTGGTTGAGCAAACTGCTGTCTGTATTTCCACAGAAGGTGGCAAGGAAGAACATCTTATGTTGGTGTACTGCCTGGGTCTCTATTTCATCTGGATAACTGTCCTTGTGTCCATCATGTACAAGATGAGCAGGAGATAATGTGGACAGTGCAGAGGTAAATGGTATCAATAGTATGGTGCAAAATATACAATTAATTATTTTGGTGCATCTGTAAGTAAAAAAATTTTTAACATGTTTTTGGTCTTCATTTTATGATGATGATGATGTTTCAAGTTCCAAGTTTTAATGTCACATGCACAAGTACAGTGAAATACCTTTCTTACAAACTCAAAACCCAACAATGCAATAATCAATAACAATGTATTACTAGAAAAAATAACACGAGAAATAATAATAAGAAATACGAAATGCACAACAAAGTAAGTAAGTAAGCATACTACACAGGAAATATTTAAAAAGTCAGTTCAGAGTAGCAGCAGCTTGCATGTGAGTGGGGTGTGTGCTGGTGTGTAGAGTCAGTATAAATGTATGTGCATATTATGTGTGAGTGTGCAAATGATGGAGTGAGTGTTTGTGTGTGTGTTGGAGAGACAGTGTGTGTGAGTGAGTAGGGCCCTGTGAGTGTGCATAGAGACAATAAAAGTGCAAATACTAAAATAAAAGGTCAATAAAGATACAAGGTTATTCGGTCCGTGTAGCTATTTTGTTAGCTATTTATCAGTCGTATTGCTTGGGGATAGAAGCTGTTCAAGAGCCTGTTGGTGTCAGACTTGATGCACCGGTACCTCTTGCCATACAGCAGCAGAGAAAATAGTCTATGACTAGGGTGGTAGTGGCTTTACTGCATTTTCGGTCCTTCATTTTACACCACCTGATATATAGGTCCTGGATGGCAGGGAGCTCGACCACAGTAATGTACTGGGCTGTCTGCACAACCCTCTGTAGCGCCATGCGATCGAGGTGCTATTACCATACCAAGCCGTGATGCAGCCAGTCAATATGCTCTCAATTGTACAGCTGTAGAACCTTTTCAGGATTTGCGGGCCCATGCCAAATTTGTTCAATATCCTGAGAGGGACGAGGCACTGTTGCGCCTTCTTCACGACTGTGCGTGTGTGTTTGGACCATTTTAAGTCTTTAGTGATTTGGACACTGAGGAACTTGATGCTGTCTACCTGCTCCACTGCCACCCCGTCGATGTGGATGGGGGCGTGCTCACCCCCTCGTTTCCTGTAGTCCACGATCAGCTCCTTGGTTTTTGCTGACGCGGGGAGAGTTTGTTGCTTTGGCACCACACCGTCAGGTCACTGACCTTCTTCCCGTAGGCTGACCTCATCGCCGCCGGTGATCAGGCCTACCACCGCTGTGTCGCCAGCGAACTTGATAATGGTGTTGAGTCATGCGTGCGGGCCACACAGTCGCGGGTAAACAGGGAGTACAGGAGGGGATCAGGCACACACCCGTGGGGCCCCTGTGTTAAGGGTCAGCGTGGTGGAGGTGATGTTGCCTACCCCTCACCACCTGGGGCTCGGCCCGCCAGGAAGTCCAGGATCTAGCTGGGTAGGGAGGTGTTGAGACCCAGTCCTTAGCTTGGTGGATGAGCTTGGGGGGGATAACAGCATTGAACGCTGAGCTGTAGTCAATGAACAGCATTCTCACGTAGGTATTCCTCTTATCTAGGTGGGTTGAGGGCAGTGTGGAGAGCAATTAAGATTGAGTCATCTATGGATCTGTTGGGGCGGTATGCAGATAAATTGGAGTGTGTCTAGGCGGCTGGGAATGGTGGCGTAATGTGTGCCCATAAACCAGCCTCCTCAAAGCACTTCATGATTACAGAAGTGAGTGCTACAGGGCTGTGTAGTCACTGTGGCATGAAGCCTTACAGTTCTTAGGAACAGGGATGATTGTGGTCATCTTAAAAGAAGTGGGAATTACAGACTGGGACAACGCAGAGGTTGAAAATACTGTGAATATGCCTGCCAGCTGTTCTGCGGATGCTCTGAGAATGCGCCCTGGAATACCGTCTGGTAATGACAACTAAAGACCCTTCTACGCGTTGGCCCATGAGATCACCACTGGGGGCTGGGGACGGCCCTCACACCCAGCTCGATGTTGTTGTTGAGTCAAAGAGTGCATAAAATGCACTGAGTTCTGCCTGGTAGAGAGGCATCGCTGAGCAGACCACAGTTGGGTCTTCCTTGTAATACCGTAATGGACCGTAGCCCCTGCCACATGGCGGCGTAAGGCGCGGAGCTGTTAGCAATAGGATTCCACCTTATTCCTATATTGTCCTTTTTGCTGGTTTGATGACCTGCGGAGGCCTTTTGATCATGATGATGATGATGTTGTTGTTGATGATGATTATGTTGATGATGATGATTCCTTCATGTGTTTGTCTAAAAGGAACGCACACTCAGTCAAGTGTTCCGGGAGTCCCAAGTTCACAAAAAACGTTTGATTAACTGTAAACAAATCCTTCTATCAAAATATCAGGTCATTTCCTGATGTTTTGGAATTTTGTTTAGCTAGTCCTCTTAGATGAAGAAGATGATGACACACTCACGTCCGTCCAACGCTTTGGAATGTCATCCACAAGAAGCCAAAGACCCAGAGACAGAGGAGCCTGGGAGAGACACTGCACGTACCGGGGTGAGGTGCCAAAACATGGACTGAAACGTAGACTTTTCTCCGTATAGACTTCTCTTGTGTTTTACGCTTTTATGTGTAACTTGAGGCTTTTTTCATTGTAAGTGCGGTACAATACAATGGCTTGTATTCTGTCAACCTCCTATTTACATTGATAATGTTGTGTATTTTAGATCAAATCAGGATTAAACTGCTGTTAAATGAGGTATTGTGTGATTTGCATTCATATTTTCCTCTGTCGTTACATTTCTACTAATTTCACCCACAGATTCAGTGTGCAACAACCATATTCGGCTTATTCTCAATAAAACAAAGCTTTTCTAAAACTCTCTTTTTAAGCTGTATCCTGTGTCAGATCTCTGTGGTGTTCTGACGACCCTCAACAGATTTTCCACTCACAAACTCATCTCAAACCCCCAGCAATGACCGTGAGCTCACCACACACTGTCCTCACACACCTCAGTGCATCAAAACCACAAACATCCATGTCACTAAGAGGACAACTCACTCTCTTCATGAGAAAAGCCTGAACTAAAAAAATTTACTTCATAGCTGAGTATATTACAGTTGATAATGTTCAAAAGAGAATTCAAATATGACAATGGGCACATTAACTGAGCAGTTTTAATAAATAATCTACCAACTGTGAATGTATTTCATGTGCACATTGGAAGCATTGTAACTGTATTATCTTTCAATAGAGAGCAGTAGGTTAATGGAAGTTCTCATGACTGGCTCAACAGTAGAGTTGCAGCAACTTGTTTCAAAATGTTAACTAATAAATGAATAACGTTGAAGGGATTTTACTGTGGTAGCTCATGTGCCTAGTCGAAATAACAGTCAACAAATGGCCAACAAAAGCAATGTATATTAGACTCTTTAACAAGGTAATAAACAGTATGTATTACATGTACACATCTATTACAGGTTACAAATCCATTTCAGCATCATAGAGTCACATGCATCAAACACCACAGGCAGTCATCCTCACTGGATCATTACTATTAACATCAACAAAGTTATAAATTGCAGCTTAGTTACCAGAAGGAGCAAAACAAACACTGAAAATAAAATGGGTAGCAGAGTGCTCTCTATATGACGAAGACAATGACTCATGTGTTTGTGTTTAGTTTTGTATTGAGTTACAGGGAGTAGTTAATTAAGTATGAGAGACAACCTATTTATTCAAATCATCTCTCCTCTGTAATGTGTTGTCCTCTTCTAGTTGTGTTGATAACATGTCATTCACACCCACCCCCATATAGTGAACAAGTTGACAGGTACTCTGCAGTCTTCTGTATCCAAGACGAGGTCATATCTATGCTTTGGTCAGGAGGGCCTGCTGACTTTGTACACAAGGGACACTCCTACCTGCTCTCTGTGTCTGGTGTCTCTGCGTCTCTACTGTGGTTTTCAGCAGGATGTCTATGTGGTGTCACTGTTATTCTCGTATCTTTACTTCTTTTTCATGTTGCACCGTACAGCTTACAGCCACAGCAAAACAGTTATTTATTAAACTAACTCTAATATATATTTAGTTATCTGAAATCAGTTACAAACCACAAAGAAATGCTGATGAACCCTATTTGAACTCTCTGAGTTAAATGTCATGCGTGATACAGCACCATCTATTCTAGATCTATGGGCTCAGTGGGAGGGGACCAGTTTGTGATGATGTCATGGAAGAACTTTCAGTTCATTTTCAATCAGACAATCATTATAAGACTACTGCAGGGGTGCTCTGCTCAGAAGGAGACCAATAGAGGAGGATTGCTTCCTATGAGAACAACACTAAATCAGCAGTGTAAAGTACTTAAGCTAAAAATACTTGAAAGTACTACTTAAGTAGTACTTTACTTTACTATTTATATTTTTGACAACTTTTACTTTTACTTCACTACATTCCTGAAGAAAATTATGTAGTTTTTACTTCATACATTTTCCCTGACACCCAAAAGTACTCGTTACATTTTGAATGCTTTGCAGGACAGGAAAATGGTCTAATTCACACACTTATAAAAATAACATCCCTGGTCATCCCTACTGCCTCTGATCTGGCGGACTCACTAAACACATGCTTCGTTTATAAATTATGTCGAGTGTTGGAGCGTGCCCCTGGCTATCCGTAGAATAAAAAACAAGAAAATGTCATCTGATTTGCTTAATATAAGGAATATGAAATGATTTATACTTTTACTTTTACTTTTGATACTTAAATATATTTTAGCAATTACATTTACTTTTGATACTTAAGTTTATTTAAAACCAAATACTTTTAGACTTTTACTCAAGTAGGATTTTACTGGGTGACTTTCAATTTTACTTGAGTCATTTTCTATTAACGTGATCTTTACTTTTACCTCAAGTATGACAATTGGGTACTTTTTCCACCACTGCTAATCAGAGAGTGAAACAGACTAGATCAAATGTGTCACATGTATTAGTTAAGCTGGGGTGTCTGTCAGACATGCACTTTCAGGTGTTATACATCAGTTAGTTAATGTTTCTGTAAATTATATACAGATAATGTAAGACTGACTAAAAGTTACTTGTTTCATTCTGTAGGTGTTTCCCCCACACATACTCATGATGCTCCACCCTGTTCACCCTGATACTGAACATGACAAGACAAGACATGCTCTATGCACAACAGACCTCCTATTGGTCATCTGGAGTATTGTAACTGTTGAATGACATGGTCAAAATAGTATTAGTTTTCTTTCCAATTCTTTTAGGTAAACTTGCTTCAGCTTGACCGGCGAATGGAGGCAAGATAAACAAGTGCACCCTAAAGTAAGTGGGAGAAAATAAATAGTGTACTATTTTAACCCAGGTCTGTCCAGATTGGTGAGAAAACCACAAACCAACAAACAATTAAAACCATCAAGAGAATTACTTACAAGACCATTCTACAGCATCCTGTGTCAACAACTTAAACAACTGATACCAATTGACATGTTCCCTTTGTGTTCTGTACATACAGTATGCCTCTATGAATGTTTGTGCAGAGGGGGCTTCTGCAGAGACTACCTACTGTTACCATGCTAAACCCACCCACTCAACATGCACTCAGTGAGCTGTTTCACAGGTATCTGAACACTTTGGTCTGCTGTGAGCTCAAAACGACGCCATCAAAACGCTTTGGATTGGTCTGATACCCTTCTACACACTCTGTGGTTTTCAGCAGGATGTCTACTGTATGTGGTGTCAGTCAGTTGCTCTCATTCTTAGTTGTTCATGCCCATGACACAATTAGAAACACAGCCCACTGCCATGCAGACCCACACAGCATCTAATTACTTACAAGTTATAGGTTTTATTAATTCTTGAACTGTGTTTACAGAGTGTAGAGTAGAAGGTGTATCGAGGCTACAGCCAAGAGCCCTACCCATACAGGTAAAGCCCTGACCCCAACTGAACTATCAGGTGGTACACTTCAGTTAGTAATGGATATTTATGTGAATGATAGGGAGTGAGACTGATATACAATGGACTTGTTTCATTCTGTAGGTATTTCCCCCATTTACACTCATAGGCTAATCTTAGTCCCAGCCTGTAGGGAGGAGGTCTGAGACCTGGCAGTGTGGTGCCAGGACAACAACCTCTCCCTCAATGTGAGCAAGACAAAGGAGATTATCAAGGACTACAGGAAAAGGAGGGCCGAACAGGCCCCCATTAACACGACGGGGCTGTAGTGGAGCGGGTCGAGTTTCAAGTTCCTTGGTGTCCACATCACCAACAAACTATCATGGTCCAAACACACCAAGACAGTTGTGAAGAGGGCACGACAACACATTTTTCCTCTCAGGAGACTTGACAAGATTTGGCATGGGTCCCCAGATCCTCAAAAGGTTCTACAGCTGCACCATCAGAGCATCCTGACCGGTTGCATCACCACCTGGTATGGCAACTGCTCGGCATCCGGCCGTAAGGCGCTAAAGAGGGTAGTGTGTACGGCCCAATACATCACTGGGGCCAAGCTTCCTGCCATCCAGGACCTACAGTCAGGAAAAAAGTATTTGATCCCCCTGCTGATTTTGTACGCTTGCCCACTGACAAAGACATGATTAGTCTATAATTTTAATGGTGGTTTATTTGAACAGTGAGAGACAGAATAACAACAAATAAATCCAGAAAAACGCATGTCAAAAATGTTATAAATTGATTTGCATTTTAATGAGGGAAATAAGTATTTGACCCCCTCTGCAAAACATGACTTAGTACTTGATGGCAAAACCCTTGTTGGAAATCACAGAGGTCAGACGTTTCTTTGAAGTTGGCCACCAGGTTTTTACACATCTCAGGAGCGATTAATTGCCCACTCCTCTTTGCATTTCTCCAAGTCATTAAGGTTTTCGAGCCTGACGTTTGGGCAACTCGAACCTTCAGCTCCCCTCCACAGATTTTCTATGTGATTAAGGTCTGGAGACTGGCTAGGCCACTCCAGGACCTTAATGTGCTTTCTTCTTGAGCCCTCCTTTGTTGCCTTGGCGTGTGTTTTGGGTCATTGTCATGCTGGAATACCCATCTACAACCCATTTTCAATGCCCTGGCTGAGGGAAGGAGGTTCTCACCCAAGATTTGACGGTACATGGCCTGTCCATCGTCTTTTGATGCTGTGAAGTTGTCCTGTCCCCTTAGCAGAAAAGCACCCCAAAGCATAATCTTTCCACCTCCATGCTTGACGGTGGGGATGGTGTTCTTGGGGTCATAGGCAGCATTCCTCCTCCTCCAAACACGGCGAGTTGAGTTGATGCCAAAGAGCTCCATTTTGGTCTCATCTGACCACAACACTCACCCAGTTCTCCTCTGAATCATTCAGATGTTCATTGGCAAACTTTAGACGGCCTGTATATGTGCTTTCTTGAGCAGGGGGGGACATTCGGGCGCTGCAGGATTTCAGGTCCTTCACGGCGTAGTGTGTTACTAATTGTTTTCTTTGTGACTATGGTCCCAGCTGCCTAGAGATCATTGACAAGATCCTCCCGTGTAGTTCTGGGCTGATTCCTCACCGTTCTCATGATCATTGCAACTCCACGAGGTGAGATCTTGCATGGAGCCCCAGGCCGAGTGAGATTGACAGTTCTTTTGTGTTTCTTCCATTTGCGAATAATCACACCAACTGTTGTCACCTTCTCACCAAGCTGCTTGGCGATGGTCTTGTACGTCTACAATTTTGTCCCTGACATCCTTGGAGAGCTCTTGGTCTTGGCCATGGTGGAGAGTTTGGAATCTGATTGATTGATTGCCTTTCTGGGGACAGGTGTCTTTTATACAGGTAAAAAACTGCACTCTCTTTAAGAGTGTGCTCTAATCTCAGCTCGTTACCTGTATTAAAGACACCTGGGAGCCAGAAATCTTTCTGATTGAGAGGGGGTGAAATACTTATTTCCTCATTAAAATGCAAATCAATTTCAACATTTTTGACATCGTTTTTCTGGATTTTTTTTTTGTTATTCTGTCTCTCACTGTTCAAATAAACCTACCATTAAAATTATAGACTGATCATTTCTTTGAAGTAGGCAAACGTAACAAAATCAGCAGGAGATCAAATACTTTTTCTCTCACTGTATACACTAGGCGGTGTCAGAGGAAGGCCCAAAAAAGACTCCAGTCACCCTAGTTATAGACCGTTATCTCTGCTTCCGCACGGCAAGTGGTACCAGAGCGCCATGTCCAGGTCCAAAAGGCTCCTTAACAGCTTCTAGCCCCAAGCTACAGTGGGGAAAAAAAGTATTTAGTCAGCCACCAATTGTGCAAGTTCTCCCACTTAAAAAGATGAGAGAGGCCTGTAATTTTCATCATAGGTACACGTCAACTATGACAGACGAAATTAGGAAAAAATCCAGAAAATCACATTGTAGGATTTTTAATGAATCTATTTGCAAATTATGGTGGAAAATAAGTATTTGGTCAATAACAAAAGTTTCTCAATACTTTGTTATATACCCTTTGTTGGCAATGACACAGGTCAAACGTTTAGTGTAAGTCTTCACAAGGTTTTCACACACTGTTGCTGGTATTTTGACCCATTCCTCCATGCAGATCTCCCCTCTAGATAGCAGTGATGTTTTGGGGGCTGTCGCTGGGCAACACGGACTTTCAACTCCTCCAAAGATTTTCTATGGGGGTTGAGATCTGGAGACTGGCTAGGCCATCCAGGACCTTGGATGCAACTCAGCATTCTTTGTCCTCCAAACACGACGAGTTGAGTTTTACAAAAAGTTCTATTTTGGTTTCATCTGACCATATGACATTCTCCCCAATCCTCTTCTGGATCATCCAAATGCACTCTAGCAAACTTCAGACGGGCCTGGACATGTACTTGCTTGCAAGCAGGGGGACACGTCTGGCACTGCAGGATTTGAGTCCCTGGCGGCGTAGTGTGTTACTGATGGTAGGCTTTGTTACTTTGGTCCCAGCTCTCTGCAGGTCATTCACTAGGGTCCCCGTGTGGTTCCTGGGATTTTTGCTCAACGTTCTTGTGATAATTTTGACCCCACAGGGTGAGATCTTGCAGTGGAGCCGCAGATCGAGGGAGATTATCAGTGGTCTTGTATGTCTTCCATTTCCTAATAATTGGTCCCACAGTTGATTTATTCAAACCCAGCTGCTTACCTATTGCAGATGCAGTCTTCCCAGCCTGGTGCAGGTCTACAATTTTGTTTCTGGTGTCCTTTTACAGCTCTTTGTTCTTGGCCATAGTGGAGTTTGGAGTGTGACTGTTTGAGGTTGTGGACAGGTGTCTTTATACTGATAACAAGTTCAAACAGGTGCCATTAATACAGGTAACGAGTGGAGGACAGAGGAGCCTCTTAAAGAAGAAGTTACAGGTCTGTGAGAGCCAGAAATCTTGCTTGTTTGTAGGTGACCAAATACTTATTTCCTCCACCATAATTTGCAAAGAAATTCATTAAAAAATCCTACAATGTGATTTTCTGGAGAAAAAAATCTCAATTTGTCTGTCATAGTTGACGTTTACATATGATGAAAATTACAGGCCTCTCTCATCTTTTTTTAAGTGGGAGAACTTGCACAATTGGTGGCTGACTAAATACTTTTTTTCCCCCACTGTATAAGACTGCTGAACAATTAATCAAATGGCCACCTGGACTATTTACATTGACCCCCCAACCTACATGTACAAATTACCTTGACTAACCTGTACACCCGCACATTGACTCGGCATCGGTACCCCTGTATATAGCCTGGTTGTTGTTATGTAATTTTTTTGTGTTACTTTTACTTTTATTTTTTACTTAATTTATTTAGTAAATATTTTCCTTAACTCTAATTCTTCAACTGCATTGTTGGTTAAGGGCTTGTAAGTAAGCATTTCACGGTAAGGTCTACACCTGTTGTATTCGCATATATGACAAATACAATTTGATTTGATTTGATGTTCTCTAGCACATTACACCTCTACGCACAACAGACCTCCTATGGGTCATCTGGAGTATTGTAACTGTTACGATTCCCTGCCGTTGACTCTTAACACACCATCTCATTCTCACAGCCCTCCCTCAGGGACAAACTCTTTAACTTTGTAACTCCTGCAGTAGGCTCCCCCCCTCTGTATCTTAGCAGGCTAGGCAATGGGTCGTAAACTGGCCTCTCACACCTCTGGCCCTAGCCAAACCGTTTGGTTGCTAGGGTCATGGTTGCCAGGGGCCTTATCACACTGTGGGATCAAGCCAATCACAGGCAGTCATCTTGGGTCCCAGATCCCAAATTCCTGCCCTTCTCCTTCAAGCAGCCACAGAAAGAGCAGCAATCTCATCTCTGTCCTTAACAACAACAGCTGGACTCATATATTTCTTTGGACATGTGAGACGGTGTGTGTGCACGAGGTGAGTTATGGGACATGTTTACATTGTTCTTAATAGTTAGATATTGTTGCATTATGTAGCTGCCTCTGTACAGCTTCTACCTGTAAACATGTTCAGGGATTATATGCCATTTATACATTCCTGTATTACTGTTATTACAGATCTTGTGATATCGTATGTTCAGTATATTCATTGCCTTTAATTTCTTCTACAGAAACACTACCTTTCCCACTTTCCATCCCCATGGACATCTCCAGGTCAGAGACCAGTAAACACGTAAAGCCGGGTTTCTCTTTTTTAGCAAATGTTGAATGTCCTCGTCAAAAGTCTATTTGTTTTCTTTCAAAGATGTAGGCTACACTTGTATCAAAGAAGACACAGGGGTTGTGTGTGGCTGTCCATGTGGGTGTTTGAGTGAGAAAGACACAAAGGAGAACCTATTAGTAAAAAAGCAGAGCCCCCTTCATTATCGACTCTGAAGTCAGGAGGTTTTCTAGTTAGGTGTCAAAAGGAGTCGTCTTGCACGAGCCTCATAGGAGCAGCAGCCTATATCCTGTTTCTGTAGCGTGAGGCGGCTTAATGTACAGTACACCCCTGGACAGGATTCTAGTCTATCACAGGGCGTTATCCCAACCTATCTCCATAATGCTGAGTGCATAACGCTGATGTTGATGTGGAATCCGCTGGAGGGAATAGCGGCCATTATAATGGGCACCTGACCAATTGTGTTATTTTGTGGGGCTCTTTGCACTGATCTTAACTTTTTTTGTACATGATGTTTCCACCATTGTTTCCTATGATGTAAAGAGCTTCTGGACATCAGAACAGCTATCACTAATCTCAATATGGATGAGGACTTCTACTTCAATGAGTCAGAGGCGAAACCATATTGCTTATCCAGGACCAGGCCCAAATCCCGACACCTGAAGAAGGAGGGAGGCGACCCAAATATAGAGGCTGGCGTATGGGATGCCCGGAGAGTGGATAAACCGCCTTACCCCTCCATTTACTGGAGAATAAACTGGATGAGCTTAGTTCGAGACTAGCATATCAACGTGATCTGAAGAACTTTAATATCCTATGTTTCTCAGAGTCGTGCCTGAACAAGGACATGGTAAATAAAAATCGAGCTGTTTTTTCTATACATCGACAGGACAGAACAGTGTTGAAAGAGAGCAAACCAGCTCTATGTATTTTACTGAGTTTGTAAAGGCAGTCCAAGAGTTGACACACACAGTAACTTTATTTAAACACACTGGAGATGATGGACATGGGGATGTACATGGGAATGAAAAGTGGTAAAGGTAGTGGAAATGGAAGTGGTTCTGAAACAGGAGAAACAGAGGTAAAGTATTCACTGTACACAATACTATCTCATAGCACAAGTAGAGCAACAAGGCTATTAACAAGGGAAGGACTGTATGAAAATGTATATGCTACCTACACATTTCAATATAGCTATACACAAAGGCTGCATACAACAACATTAACAACTAACTATGATGAACAATTTACAAATATCATATAACTCACTTTGTGCATGCACACCATCCCACAAGCCCAAAATATGTTATTGAGTCCAGTTGTTGATGGGCAGAGACAGAGATGTTGCTCTCTGCTGCTGCTTGAGGGAGACTGCAAGTGTTGTGTGACCTGTATAGTCAAGAGGATGGGCCTCCTAGTAACCTCCCCAGCAACCTATCAGGTTACAGGTCAAATAGGTCAGAGAGAGTTTTAGAGGCATGTTTATGATACCCCCTAGACTCTCAGGCTAAGGTCGTGGGGGAAGGGGAGTGGAGTGTGCAGCTCAGGTTTGTGAGCTGCTGATAACAGTCACCAGCATGGCAATTCGTAACAGGTGGAGTTGGGGAAGCTCAGGGGAGGGGCTTTGTGTCTCTTTGTTAACAACGGCTGGTGGGCGATCTCTAATATTAAAGAAGTATCAAGTTTCTGCTCGCCTGAGTTAGAAAACCCCATAATAAGCAGTAGACCATGCTATTTACCACTAGAGCCATTTGGCAAATATGACCATAACTGTATCCCCCTGATTCCTGCCTACAAGCAAAAACTCAAACAGGAAGTACCAGTGACACGCTCAATACGGAAGTGGTCAGATGAAGCGGATGCTAAGCTACAGGACTGTTTCGCTAAATACCTTCTATGTCGCTCGAGGGCAAGCAACACTGAACCATGCATGAGAGCATCAGCTGTTCCGGATGACTGTGTGATCATGCTCTCCGTAGCCGATGTGAGTATGTCCTTTAAACAGGATAACATTCACAAGGCCGCAGGTCCAGACGGATTACCACAACGTGTACTCAGAGCATGTGCTGACCAGCAGGTGCCTTCACTGACATTTTCAACCTCTCCCTGACCTAGTCTGTAATACCTACATTTTCAAGCAGACCACCATAGTCCCTGTGCCCAAGAATGCCAAGGTAACCTTCCTAAATAACTATCGCCCCGTGGCACTCACATCTGTAGCCATGAAATTCTTTGAAAGGCTGGTCATGGCTCACATCAACATCATCATCCCAGACACCTCGCCCCAACAGGTCCACAGATGACACAATCTATATTGCACTCCACACTGCCCTTTCCCACCTTGATAAAAGGAACACCTACGTGAGACTGCTGTTCATTGACTACAGCTCAGCGTTCAACACCATAGCGCCTCCAAACTCATCACTAAGCTAAGGAGCCTGGGATTAAACACCTCCCTCGATCCTGGACTTGCTGATTGCCTGCCCCCAGGTGGTGAGGGCAGGCAACAACACATCCGACACGCTGACCCTCAACACGGTCCCCTCAGAGGTGCTTGCTCAGTCCCCTCCTGTACTCCCTGCGTGGCTGCGCATGACTCCAAGACCATCATTAAGTTTGCCAATGAAACAACAGTTGTAGACCTTATCACCGACGACAATGAGACATTCTCCAGGGAGGTCAGAGCCTTGGCAGAGTGGTGCCGGGACAACAACCTCTCCCTCAACATCAACAAGACAAAGAAGCTGCTTGTGGACTAGAGGAAATGGAGTGCAGAGCACGCCCCCATCCACATCGACGACGCTGTAGTGGAGCAGGTCGAGAGCTTCAAGTTCCTTGTGTCCACATCACTAAGGAATTATCATGGTCCACACACACCAACAGTAATGAAGAGGGCACGACAACGCCTCTTCTCTTCAGGAGGCTGAAAAGATTAGGCATGGGCCCTCAGATCCTCAAAAAGTTATACAGCTGCACCATTGAGTGCATCTTGACTGGCTGCATCACTGCTTGGTAAGGCAACTTTTTGGCATCCTACCGCAAGGCACTACAGAGAGGGTTGTGCGTACTGCGCAGTACATCACTGGGGCAGAGCTCCCTGCCATCCAGGGCCTCTGTACCAGGTGGTGTTAGAGGAAGGCCCTATACATTGTCAAGGACCCCACAACCCAAGACATAGACCATTCTCTCTGATATAGCATGACAAGCGGTACCGATGCACCAAGTCTGGAACCAATAGGACCCTGAACAGCTTCTACCCCTAACCCATAAACTGCTAAAGTTACTTAAATAGTTAACCAATAGCTACCCAGACTATCCTCTTGACCCTTTTGGCACTAACTATTTTGACTCATCACATACACTGCCGTAATTTTTATTATCTATCCTGTTGCCTACTCACTTTGTCCCTACCTATACATGGCATATCTACCTCAATTACTTCGTACCCCTGCACATCAACTCAGTACTGGTACCCCATGTATAGCCAAATTATCGTTACTATATAGTGTATTGTGTATTTATTCCTCGTGTTATATATATATATATGTACATATATACAGTGGGGGGAACAACTATTTGATACACTGCCGATTTTGCAGGTTTTCCTACTTACAAAGCATGTAGAGGTCTGTAATTTTTATCACAGGTACACAAAAATCCAGAAAATCACATTGAATGATTTTTAAGTAATTAATTTGCTTTTTATTGCATGAAATAAGTATTTGATACATCAGAAAAGCAGAACTTAATATTTGGTACAGAAACATTTGTTTGCAATTACAGAGATCATTTCCTGTAGGTCTTGACCAGGTTTGCATACACTGCAGCAGGGATTTTGGCCCACTCCTCCATACAGACCTTCTCCAGATCCTTCCGGTTTCGGGGCTGTCGCTGGGCAATACGGACTTTCAGCTCCCTCCAAAGATGTTCTATTGGGTTCAGGTCTGGAGACTGGCTAGGCCACTCCAGGACCTTGAGATGCTTCTTACGGAGCCACTCCTTAGTTGCCCTGGCTGTGTGTTTCGGGTCGTTGTCATGCTGGAAGACCCAGCCACGATCCATCTTCAATGCTCTTACTGAGGGAAGGAGGTTGTTGGCCAAGATCTCGCGATACATGGCCCCCTTCCATCCCTCCCCTCAATACGGTGCAGTCGACCTGTCCCCTTTGCAGAAAAGCATCCCCAAAGAATGATTTTTCCACCTCCATGCTTCACGGTTGGGATGGTGTTCTTGGGGTTGTACTCATCCTTCTTCTTCCTCCAAACACGGCGAGTGGAGTTTAGACCAAAAGCTATATTTTTGTCTCATCAGACCACATTACCTTCTCCCATTCCTCCTCTGGATCATCCAGATGGTCATTGGCAAACTTCAGACAGGCCTGGACATGCGCTGGCTTGAGCAGGGGGACCTTCCGTGCTCTGCAGGATTTTAATCCATGACGGCGTAGTGTGTTACTAATGGTTTTCTTTGAGACTGTGGTCCCAGCTCTCTTCAGGTCATTGACCAGGTCCTGCCGTGTAGTTCTGGGTTGATCCCTCACCTTCCTCATGATCATTGATGCCCCACAAGGTGAGATCTTGCATGGAGCCCCAGACCGAGGGTGATTGACCGTCATCTTGAACTTCTTCCATTTTCTAATAATTGCGCCAACAGTTGTTTCCTTCTCACCAAGCTGTGGCTGCAGAGGACACACTGCTGGTCGGTGCTGGGGAGGGTCTCCTAGGAATCGAGGCAGTAGGCAGCGCACTGATGAGTCATTCCAGGTGAGTAGGCACCCAACTCACCCATAGCTCTCTGTTGCGCATATGTGTATTAAAGTGGTGTTTCCCAAGGTTTCTTCCTCATTCCCAGCATAAGGCGCTAGTAGATTCAGGCGCAACTGGGAATTTTATCGATCGCCAGTTCACCTATAAGTTAGGGATTCCTATTGTACCAGTTGATGTGCTCTTCCCCATCCATGCCCTAGATAGCCGCCCTTTGGGGCAGGATTGATTAGGGAAGTCACAGCGCCTCTCAGGATGAAAACGCAGGAGGGTCATGAGGAGATAATTTGTTTGTATTTGATTGATTCTCCTGCGTTTCCCGTGGTGTTGGGGCTTCCCTGGTTAACATCTCATGACCCCAACATTTCATGGCAATAGAGGGCTCTCAAGGGATGGTCTGATCAGTGTTTCGGGCGGGTGTGTATGTGTTTCCGTAGGGGCAACGACAGGGGAAAGTCCGAACCAAGTTCCCACCATGCACATTCCACCTGAATATGCCGATTGGCACTCGCCTTCTGTAAAAAGAAGGCGACTCAATTACCACCTCATCGACAGGGGGATTGTGCGATAGACCTCCAAGTAGCGCTGCGCTCCTCGTAGTCATGTGTATCCTCTGTCTCAGGAGGAGACGGTGGCTATGGAGACATATGTCACCGAATCTCTGAGACAGGGATACATATGGCCGTCCACTTCCCCTGCGTCATCGAAGTTTCTTTTTTGTGAAGAAGAAGGATGGGGGTTTACGCCGTGTATTGATTACCGTGGTCTCAATCAGATCACAATCAAATACAGCTATCCTCTCCCTCTGATTGCTAGTATGACTGAGTCATTACACGGGGCGCGATTCTTCACAAAATTGATCTCAGGAGCACGTACAACCTGGTGCGCATTAGGGAGGGAGATGAGTGGAAGACAGCATTCAGTACCACCTCGGGTCACTGCAAGTACCTCGTCATGCCATACGGTTTAATGAACGCTCCTTCAGTCTTCCAATCGTTTGTGGATGAGATTTTCCGGAACTTGCATGGACAGGGTGTAGTGGTGTATATTGATGGCATTCTAATATACTCCGCTACCCGAGCGGAGCATGTGTCCCTGGTTCGACGGGTGCTTGGTAGACTGTTGGAGCATGACCTGTATGTGAAGGCGGAGAAATGTCTGTTCTTCCAGGAGTCCATCTCCTTCCTGGGACACCGGTTGTCCGCGTCAGGGGGTGAGAGATGGAGATTGACCGCGTTCTGCCGTGCGTATTTGGCAGACTCCCACCACGGTGAAGGAAGTGCAGCGGTTCTTGGGTTTTGCCAATTACTGCCGGAGGTTTATCCGGGGCATTGGACAGGTAGCAGCTCCATTACCTACCTGCTAAAGGGGGGTCCAGTAGGCTGCTGTGGTCAGCTGAGGCGGACAGGGCTTTAAGACATCTGAAGGACCTGTTTACTCGGCTCCGGTGCTGGCACATCGGATCCCTCTTGGCGTTCCAAGTTGAAGTGGATGCGTCCGAGGCTGGGATCGGGTGTACTGTCTCAGGGCTCGGGTACGCCCCCAAAACTCTGCCCCTGTGCTTTCTTTTAAGAAGCTCTGTCCAGCGGAGCGCAATTATGATGTGGGGGACAGGGAGCTGTTAGCTGTGGTTCAATTCCTGAAGGTGTGGGAGGCATGGCTTGAGGGGCTAAACACCCTTTTCTCATTTTGACTGACCATCGTAACCTGGAGTACATCCGGGTGGCGAGGAGGCTAAACCCTCGCCAGGCAAGGGTGGCTTAGTTTTTTACCCGATTTGTATTTAAGCTCACCTATAGACCAGGGTCAAAGAACGATAAGGCAGATGCCCTGTCCCGACTATATGATACAGAGGAGAGGTCCATTGAGCCCACTCCCATACTTCCGGAGTCTTGTCTGGTGGCACCGGTGGTGTGGGAGGTTGATGCGGACATCGAACAGGCGTTACGTGACGATCCTACTCCCCACAGTGTCCAGAGGGTCGAAGTACGTGCCGCTCGAGGTTCGTGATCGATTTATATATTGGCCTCACATGTCACCTCCTCTGGTCATCCCTGGTATTGGTCGGACAGTGCACTGCCTTAGTGGGAAGTACTGGTGGCCCACTTTAGCTAAGGACGTGAGGGTTTATGTTTCCTCCTGCTCGGTGTGCGCCCAGTGTAAGGCGCCTAGACACCTGCCCAGAGGGGAAGTTACAACCCCTACCCGTTCCACAACGGCCGTGGTCTCACCTATTGGTGGATTTTGTCCGGACCTTCCCCCCTCCCAGGGGAACACGACGATCTTGGTCGTTCGTGATTTCGAAGGCCTGCCGTCTCATTCCTATGCCAGGTTTCCCTACAGCCCTACAAACTGCTGACGCCCTGTTTACACACGTCTTCAGGCACTACGGGGTACCTGAGGATATAGTGTTTGATCGGGGTCCCCAGTTCACCTCTAGAGTCTGGAGGGCATTTATGGAACATCTGGGGGTCTCAATTAGCCTTACCTCAGGTTTTCACCCCGAGAGTAATGGGCAGGTGGAGAGAGTGAACCAAGATGTAGGTAGGTTTCTGAGGTCCTATTGCCAGGACCGGCAGGGGGAGTGGTCGGGATATATCCCCTGGGCAGAGATAGCCCAAAACTCACTCCGTTTTCACAAACTATTGACAAAATGTGAAGGTATAAGTCCACCTTGCAGGACTGCAATTCATTTATCTTTCAATAGGAGCAGCAGTGTATATGGAAGTCCCTCTGACTGCTTTACAATTAGAGTTGCAGCAACTTTAAGAAGTTGTGAAAATGTTCAAATTGTTGAATCGTTGAAAACGTACTTTCCTGTGATAGTTTGTGTGTAGCCGAAATAGCTGTCAAACAAGTGCCCAACAAACACAATGTGTGGCTGTTAAGAATCTATAACAAGGTAATATATTTATTACATGCTTATTACAAATCAATAAGATGTTATAAACCCATTTCAGCATCATAGATTCACATGCATCTAACAGGCCAGGCATTCTACCATCACTAGATCATTACTCTAACATCCAATAAGCGCTATTATAAAGTGTAGCTTAGTTACCAGGAGGAGCCACAGCATCACTCAAAATAGAACTGGTAGCAGAGTGATCTCTACATGACGAAGACAATGACTCATCTGTTTAAATGTAGTTTTTTTTTTATTGAGTTCCAGGTCGTAGCTGCATAATTAACGGACACAACCTTTTTATTCACGTCATCTCTCCTCTGTAATGTGTTGTATTCTTTTAGTTGTGTTGATAGCAAGACCCACCCCCACACAGTGAACAAGTTCACAGATACTCTGCAGTCTTCTGTAAGCCCGAGATAAGGCCATATCTATGCTTTGGTCTTCTGGCCTGCTGGCTTTGTGCACATAGGACCCTCCTACCTGCTCTCGGTGTCTCTGTGTCTCTATGTGGTTTTCAGAAGGATGTCTATGTGGTGTCACTGTTGTTCTCACTATCTTTACTTGTTGTTCATGTTGCCCCTGACATCTTACAGCCACAGCAAAACAGTTATTTATTAAACTGACTGCAATGTACTGTATATGTAGTTATCTGAAATCAGTTACAAACCACAAAGAACTACTAATGAACCCTCTTTCAACCCTCTGAGTTAAGCATCTCATTTGTGATACAGCACCATCTATTCTAACTTGTGGTCCAGGGGGAGGGGCCATTTTGTGATGATGTCATGGGAGAACTTTCAGTACATTCTCAAACAGACATGTCTTGTGAAGCACAAAGTCTACTGCAGGATGCTCTGTGAGAAGGAGACCAATAGAGGAGGATCCTCCTTCTGATAGATTGCTTCCTTTTAGAACCATACTAACCACAGAGTAAAACAGACTAGATAAAGTGTGTCACATTAGCTGGTTGGCTGTGGTGTCCAATCATGTATGCACTCTCAGGTTTTACACATAGTGAATGTTTCTGTGAATGATATACAAGGAATAAGACTGACATAACATGTACTTGTTTCATTCTGTAGGTGTTTACCCCACCTATGTTCACCCTTGTACATATGTTCTATGGAAAACAGTCCTCCTATGTCATCTGGAGTACTGTAGCTAACTGTTAAATGCTGGTCCAAATAGTATTTGTTAATTTAGGTACACATGGTTAAGCATGACTGGTCCATCAATTGCAACTAAAGTAAGTGTGTGAGGAAACAAGAAATAGCTCAATAGAAATAGAAAATACTATTTCACACAGGTCTGTCCAGAGAGAATGAATGTGAGAAAATTACAAACCACAATTTCTTGCAAGACCAATCAATAGCAGCTCCTGTCTGAGTCATGGTACAATACAAGACCAATGGTTGTTTGAATGAGGCATCAACAAAAATGATGCGGTCCAGTTGAACCAATCACCTTTACCCCATTGTTAAAGTGTAGTCTACAGTTACGATTTTTAGCATGTCAATCTTGGCGGGGTCAAACTGATGCATGGCTGCAAAGCCACAACACAACACTAAACAATACATGAATTGGACTATAACGGTGACAAACAGTGCCCACTAACTGTTAGGGCCTACATAAAGCTGTCCAGACAGCAGAGTCCCAACAGCAGTCCCAACATCTTACCAATGTTACACCTGGCTATCAGCGGAGACTTGTCTGGCAGCGAAACAGTTCATTCAGCCTCATTTACTGTCTTTTAAAAAAACATAGCTGATATGGCTGACTTGCTTAAACAAGTGTGGTTTCTACTGACAATTGAGATGTACAAACTATGGCATGAGGGGACGACGAGCGGATAAGAGGCAATCCGTAATTTCGATGAAGACATTAATGGGCGACCTTGGATGTATAACTATTATTTCAGCACTTTTGAAATGTACAGCGACAGAATTCAGAACAGGCCAAGTCAGAACCGAAGGATAAATAAAGGGGGCATATAAGCAGACAATGAAAGCTCATACAATATTAAATTATTACATTTCTCTAAAACAGGCTATAGGCTACATGTGCACCACCAAGTCAGAACAGTAGGCTAAGTTATGAGGGGGAAAGGGACCAAATTATTAATGTGAGGCACATGGGCTACTAACAGCTTACTACACAACATAAACGTAGTATTACTTTCTTAGCTACTGTAAACATATCTCACTGGCATATTACAAAATTTATGCAGCTGCATACAATACATTTTTGGACTCACCTTACTGTGCTCATTCGAACAGGAAGATTGCGCGGCGGTCCTTGTTGCTGGCAAATGTTGTCATCTAACTTTGTCATCAAAGTCTGGCATTCCCTGGATTTATGGTGCTTTCAATACAACTGGGAACTCAGAAAACATAAAGGTTGAATAATGACGCCAGTGATCTTCAGGTCAGAGCTCTAGAAAGATGCCCAAGTTCCCGACTTGGAATTCCGAGTTGGATGGTCGTTCAAAACGTATTTTCCCAGTCGGAGCTAGTTTTTTTCCAAGATTTCCCAGTTCCGAGTATCCAGTTGTTTTGAAAGCGGCATAAATCATGCTGGATTAACAGCATGGCCAATGTTGAATGTTTATCCTTTTAAGGTTGGAAAAGAGACCCCTTAAACCCAGACTTGGACCACACATACACAACATTGTTGAATTTGCGTATTTCCAACTTGTTGTGTAATGTTTATATCCAATGGCCAATGAGCACTGATACGTTTGATCTATAATTTCTCTTCATAATTTCTCTTCATATGAAAAGTATTTGCCAGTAGATTGTCGACTTGATGATTCATGATGATGACTGCTAGCTTGCTGGCTAAGATTTTGAAAGTATGATGTTGACATGATCAGTCCAATCAAAGCTACTGTAGATATAACGTGATTTGATGTAATTTTATCAAAACACACGGCCAAGGCAACAAAGGAGTGGCTCAAGAAGAAGCACATTAAGGTCCTGGAGTGGCCTAGCCAGTCTCCAGACCTTAATCCCATAGAAAATCTGTGGAGGGAGCTGAAGGTTCGAGTTGCCAAACGTCAGCCTTGAAACCTTAATGACTTGGAGAAGATCTGCAAAGAGGAGTGGGACAAAATCCCTCCTGAGATGTGTGCAAACCTGGTGGCCAACTACAAGAAACGTCATGTTTTGCAGAGGGGTCAAATACTTATTTCCCTCATTAAAATGCACATCAATTTATAACATCTTTGACATGCGTTTTTCTGGATTTTTTTTTTGTTATTCTGTCTCTCACTGTTCAAATAAACCTACCATTAAAATTATAGACTGATCATGTCTTTGTCAGTGGGCAAACGTACAAAATCAGCAGGGGATCAAATACTTTTTTCCCTCACTGTAAGGGAAATGTACAGTGCAGTGGCACTACTGATGTTAATTAGAGGATATTGGCTGACATAAAAAAGGGCAAGAAAATAGCTATGCTGTGTTTAAAAATGGCATTGGTAACCAAAAAAGGTCTTAAATTATTAGGCCATTCCATTGCCAAAACGAATATTTATATTTCATGTTGGAGGCCTAAGATGAAAACCAAGAGCCAATAATGCAGGTTGTGTGCTGTGGGGGAGAAACCTACTACACTATGAACTATTTTAACCTCAGGGCTAGGCTGGGTTGGGTTCAGTATCAGAGGCACTAGAGAGGGGAATATGATCCTTCACTGTTGGTCCAAACATCAAAAGAGAAATGATCTTAATAAGTTTAATTTCCCAAACAAATAAGCAGTGTATCAAGCCAATATTTAATAAGCTTGATCTAATAACTCTGACTTGATTGTCTTCTTTAAAAGTCTGTTCATGCTGCTCAAACTACTGTAAACAGACTTGCTAGACTGTAGATTTTATTCCTGTTCAGACAGCCAATAGAGTCTCTCAGTTCAGTGTGCCCTCCTACGCTGTATAAAGGCTGTGGTTGTCAACGTTATCCTCTTTGTGAGAATGAAGAGGTCACGATGTGAACACTGTGCAGGTACAGTAAAAGTGTTCATACTAATAGTAATAGTAAGAAAGGTTATAGATCATAAAGAAGGGTGAAGGCTAGCTCTCCTTTTACCACTTCCCTCTCTGGACATTGTTTTCATTTCACAAGCCTACTGTAGTGAATAAACAGTTTATGACTTTGCTGATGTTTGCAAATGGTGTGTTAGATGAAGTTGACTCAGCTTGTGGAAGTATCTGGAAAGCATTACTATAGGGGCCCCCTAAAACAGAGGAAGTCTGTTATGTGGCGTCCTGGGATTGGTTTATGGGGAAACCACCCATATCATGTTACAGATTATAAATACCATGGTTGAAACAAAGGACGGAGAGGAACAACATATTAGAGATTGGGTCAGTTGTTCTCCAGATGTCTGCAGGAGACTGTAAATTGGCGCTGAAATCTTTGGTATAATAAACTATTATAATCAAGGACAGTGTCAGCGGATTTCTTGTCCTCACAGCATAATTAGCATGGTTATTTAGATACCACACTACTTAATTTTGAAACAGAAAATATGACATACATAGTATGTTTCAAGTGTTTTGAATGTTTTATATTTTATCTATTAGCGGGGACCCCTTCTCAGCAGAGCCAGTATGGGAAGCCTCATGTCAACACGTCAGACCAACAGGTTAGCAGAATTGTTGTATCAAGAGTGAGACTGGAAAAGCGTATTAAAGCAAAAGATTACAGCATTAGATTTGACCTAGAGTCTGAATTGAGTGAGTCTGTGTTTCATCCTCATAGCTCCACAGTGACGATGATGGCCTAAACTACTCTGCCCTGAAGTTCACTGACAAGAACAGTACCAATCCCAAGAGACAGAGGAGAGAACAGAGAGAACAGAGAGAGGAAGAAACCATCTACTCTGATGTGTCACATAGACAGGATGTGGCAGTCCTCCAATCAGTATCACAGGCGGTCAGTGGCACCTTAATTAGGGAGAACGGGCTCATAGCAATCGCTAGAACGGAATAAATTGAATGTTATTGAACACATCAAATACATGGATACCATTCCATTCACTCCATTCCAGCCATTTTTATGAGCCGTCCTCCCCTAAGCAGCCTCCTGTGATCAGCATCATTCTAAGTTAAGCCCATCGCCTCCTCTGAACTCCACTTTGAGCTTGACTGTGTCCTTTTGACCTGGCTATTTTGTACAATTCTCATTTACTGTAGGATGCCATTGCGGGGGCCTAGCTTTGCCTAATATACACTACCTGTCGAAAGTTTTAGAACACCTAATCATTCAAGGGTTTTTCTTTATTTTTAATATTTTCTACATTGTAGAATAATAGTTAAGACATCAGTACTATGAAATAACACATATGGAATCATGTAGTAACCAAAAAAGTGTTAAAAAAATCAAAATATGTTTTATAATTGAGATTATTCAAACAGCCACCCTTTGCCTTGATGACAGCTTTGCACACTCTTGACATTCTCTCAACCAGCTTCATGAGGTAGTCACCTGGAATGCGTTTCAATTAACAGGTGTGCCTTCTTAAAAGTTAATTTGTGGAATTTATTTCCTTCTTAATGTGTTTGAGCCCATCAGTTGTGTTGTGACAAGGTAGGGGGGTATACAGAAGATAGCCCTATTTGGTAAAAGACCATGTCCACATTATGTCAAGAACAGCTCAAATAAGCAAAGAGAAACGACAGTCCATAATTACTTTAAGTCATGAAGGTCAGTCAATACGGAACATTTCAAGAACTTTGAAAGTTTCTTCAAGTGCAGTCGCAAAAACCATCAAGCGCTATGATAAAACTGGCTCTCACGAGGACCACCACAGGAATGGAAGACCCAGAGTCACCTCTGCTACAGAGGATAAGTTCATTAGAGTTACCAGCCTCAGAAATTGCAGCCCAAAGAAATGCTTCACAGAGTTCAAGTAACAGACACATCTCAACATCAACTGTTCGGAATACACTGTGTGAATCAGGCCTTCATGGTCGAATAGCTGCAAAGTGTCAGGGCGTGTTGTAGGTGTAATGTAGGAATCAAACGCAGGACTCAGACTGAATGTTCCAAAGGCTGTATTACTGGCCAAACTAAGGCAACAGGACAACTAAGCCCGAAAGCGAAAAAACACGCACGAAGGCGAAAGGTAATTGCGCACAAACAGGTGCGACAAAATGTAACTGTGCACACACAGGTGCGAAAATGCTCCAGCACAGTGGAGAATAAGCTCAACCGAACAAAACACAATACTGACGGAAATAATTACACACAACACTAGACAAACACAACGAGAAACTTATAGGACACTAATTACGCCAAAACAGAAACAGGTGTGGAAACAAACAGACAAAAGCAAACGAACATGAAACATATAGCGGTGGCAGCTAGAATTCGGAGACGACGAACGCGAAACCTGCCCGAACAAGGGAAGAGAGGCAGCCTCGGCCGAAACCGTGACAGTACCCCCCTTGACGCGCGGCTCCAGACGTGCGCCGACTCCGGCCTCGGGACGACCAGGAGGACGCGGGGCAGGTGCGCGTCGGATGCCCCCGATGGAATTCCGTCCAGGAGCGACGGGTCCAAAACGTCTCTCCTCGGCACCCAGCACCGCTCCTCCGGACCCATTACCCCTCCCACTCCACTAGATACTGAGACCCCCCATCCGACGTCTCGAATCCAAGATGGATCTCACGAGTACGCCGGTGCCCCCTCGATGTCCAACGGGGCGGAGGAGTCTCCAAGATCTCATTTTCTTGGAGTGGACCCCTACCACCGGCCTGAGAAGGGACACATGGAACGAGGGGTTAATACACTTATACTCCACAGGTAGCTGTAATCTATAACATACCTCGTTCAACCTTCTCAGGACTTCTAAATGGCCCTACAAACCGCCGACCCAGTTTCCGACAGGGCAGGCGGAGGGGCAGGTTTCTGGTAGAGAGACCAGACTCGATCACCAGGTGCGTACACCGGTGCCTCACTGCGGTGGAGATCAGCGCTCGCCTTCTGACGTCGGAGGGCCCGCTGCAGGTGGACGTGTGCAGCGTTCCAAGTCTCCTCCGAGCGCCGCGCCCACTCATCCACCGCAGGAGCCTCGATCTGGCTCTGCTGCCAGGGTGCCAGAACCGGCTGGTAACCTAACACACATTGAAATGGAGTTAGGTTAGTGGAGGAATGGGCGTAGGGAATTCTGGGCTATCTCGGCCCAGGGAACGTACCTTGACCACTCCTCCGGCCGGTCCTGGCAGTATGTTCTGAGAAACCTACCCACATCCTGGTTTACGCGTTTGCCCACCTGCCCATTACTCTCGGGTGGTAACCCGAGGTGAGGCTCACCGAGACCCCCAACCGCTCCATAAACGCTCTCCAGACTCTGGAGGTGAATTGGGGACCCCGATCAGCCACAATGTCCTCGGGTACCCGTGGTGCCGGAACACATGGGTAAACAGTGCCTTGGCAGTTTGCAGGGCAGTAGGAAGACCCGGCATGGGGAGCAAACGACAGGCTCTTAGAGAACCGGTCCACAACGACCAGGATGGTAGTATTCCCTTGGGAGAGGGGAAGGTATGTTATAAAGTCCACTGAGAGGTGGGACCATGGTCGGTGTGGAACGGGCAGGGTAGCAACTTACCCCCTAGGTAGATGTCTAGGCGCCTTACACTGGGCGCACACCGAGCAGGAGGAAACATAAACCCTCACATCCCTTGCCAACGTGGGCCACCAGTACTTGGCACTAAGACAGTGCACTGTCCGGCCGATACCGGATGTCCAGAGGAGGGTGACGTGTGAGCCTCAATAGATCAATCGATCCCGAACCTCGAGCGGAACGCACTCCGACCCTCCGGGCACTGTGGTGGACTAGGGTCGGTGCGTAACGCCCGCTCGAAATTCAGCATCGACCTCCCACACTACCGGTGCCACCAGACACGACTCAGGCAGTATGGGAGTGGGCTCCACGGACCTCTCCTCCGTGTCATACCGCCGAGACAGCGCATCTGCCTTTGCCATTCTGTGACCCAGGGATGTACGCATGTCTTAAAAGTAAACCTGGTCAAGAACATACTCCATCTTGCCTGGCGAGGGTCTCAGCCTCCCGCCGCCCGGATGTACTCCAGGTTACGGTGGTCCGTCAAAATGAGGAAAGGGTGTTGAGCCCCCTCAAGCCAGTGCCTCCACACCTTTAGAGCCTGTACCACGGCTAACAGCTCCCTGTCCCCTACTGTCATAGTTCCGCTCCGCCGGACTGAGCTTCTTAGAATAAAAGCACAGGGGCGGAGTTTGGGTGCGCGCCAGACCGTTGTGAAAGCTCACGGCTCCTAAACTCGGCCTCCGACGCGTCCACCTCTACCTGGAACGGCAAAGAGGGATCCGGATGCGCCAGCACCGGGGCCGAGGTAAACAGGTCCTTCAGCCTCCCAAACGCCCTGTCCGCCTCGGCCGACCACTGCAGACGCACCGGACCCCCTTCAACAGAGACGTGATGGGAGCTGCCACCTGTCCAAAACCCCGGATAAACCTCCTGTAGTAATTTGCAAACCCCAAAAACTGCTGCACTCCTTCACAGTGGTTGGTGTTTGCCAATTACGCACGACATCCCGGTCTCACCTCCATCTTCACCCCTGACGCAGACAACTGATAACCCAAAAAGGAGACCGACTCCTGGAAAAACAGACACTTCTCTGCCTTCACATACAGGTCGTGCTCCACCAGCCTCCGCAACACTCTGCGCACCAGGGCCACATAGCTCGACACGGGTAGGTGAGTGCACGAGAATGTCATCAATGTACACCACCACCCCCTGCCCCTGCATGTCCCTGAAGATCTCATCCACAAATGATTGGAAAACTGACGGAGCGTTCATCAACCCCGTATGGCATGACCAGATACTCGTAATGGCCCAGGTGGTACTAAAGGCTGTTTTCCATTCATCACCCTCTCCCTGATGCGCACCAAGTTGTACTGCGCTCCTGAGATCTAATTTCGTGAAGAAACGCGCCCCATGCAACGACTCAGTCATGGTCGCAATCAGCGGGAGTGGATAACTATACTCACCGTAATCTGATTGAGACCACGGTAATCGATGCGGGCGCGAAACCACCATCCTTTTTCTTCACAAAAAAGAAACTCGAGGACGCGGGGGAAGTGGAAGGCCGTATGTATCCTTGTCTCAGCGATTCGTCTGTAAATCTCCATAGCTTTCTTCTCCTCCTGAGACAGAGGATACACATGGCTCCTCGTGGGAGCGCAGCTCCTGCCTGGAGGTCTATCGCACAATCCCCCTGCCTATGGGGTGGCACCCGCGTCGCCCTCGCCTTACTAAACGCAATAGCCAAATCCCCATACTCAGGTGGAACGTGCAATGCGGGCACCTGGTTTGGACTCTCCACCGAGGTAGCCCCTCACGGAACGCCCAAACATCTACCCACACACTGAGCAGACCACTCCATCAGAGCCCTCTCCTGCCACGAAATCGCTGGGTTATGGGTACTCAACCAGGGCATGCCCAGCACCACCGGATACGCAGGAGAGTCAATCAGGAACAGCTGAATCATCTCCTGATGATCCCCCTGCGCACACATCCTAAGTGGCGCCGTGACCTCCTTGATTAAGCCCGTACCCAACGGACGACTATCTAGGGCGTGAACGGGAAAAGGAACATCAACAGGAATGAGGGGAATCCCTAACGCTAAACAAAACTTTTTATCAATAAAATTCCCAGCCGCTCCTGAATCTACCAGCGCCTTATGCTGGGAATGAGGTGCTACCTGTGGAAAACGTACAGGCATACAAAAATGGGCAACAGTGAGCTCTGGGTGAGTGGGGCGCCTACTCACCTGGAGGGAATCCCCAGTGCGGGACCTGTCGTCATCTCCCCTAGGAGGCCATCCACAGCACCTAGCCGCGGTGTGTCCTCCCCGACCACAGTTGGTGCAGTGGATGGACCCCCTAGCCTGCCGACTCCTCCTCTCTCTAGCGCCAGCGCTTCCGAGCTCCATAGGACACGGCTCGGAGGCTGGAGGGTGAAATGGACGGACCCTCCGCAGGGACGTCCGTGGTAGCCAGTAGGTTATCCAGCCTGATGGACATGTCAACCAGCTGGTCGAAAGAGAGGCTGGTGTCCCTACAAGCCAGCTCCCGACGGACGCCCTCTCGTAGGCTACATCTGTATAGATCGATGAGGGCCCGATCATTCCACCCTGCCTCTGCCGCTGAGAGTACGAATTCGAGCGCGAATTCCTGGGCACTTCTCCTCCCCTGCCGGAGAAGACCAGACGCTCCCCGCTCGCCTCCGGGGATGGTCAAACACCGCCCTGAGCGGCGGGAGAACTCGTTGTAGGTAATCGTCGTGGCGTCGATCTTCCTCCACTCCGCGTTGGCCCACTCCAATGCTTTCCCGGCCAGGCAGGAGATCAGGGCGGACACGCTCTCATGCCCTGAAGGTGCCGGGTGCACTGTGGCCAGGTATAGCTCCACCTGGAGTAGGAATCCCTGACACCCAGCCGCGGTTCCGTGTAGGCCCTCGGGAGAGATAGTCGGACTCCTCGAGGTTCCGGCGCTGGAATGGGCGGGCTGGCCGATGGTGCTGGCAGGGCGGGAGGCGGTGGAGGCGTACCCCCAGCCTCGGAGGGTGGAAATCACCTCCTGCAGGGCGGTCCCCATCTGCAGGAGCTGCTCTTGTTGGTCCCGAACCTGGGCCTCCAGTCCGCTCTGGGCTGCTTCGGCTCCTGCTGATTCCATTGATGGTGTGTAATTCTGTCAGGCGTGTTGTAGGTGTAATGTAGGAATCAAACGCAGGACTCAGACTGAATGTTCCAAAGGCTGTATTACTGGCCAAACTAAGGCAACAGGACAACTAAGCCCGAAAGCGAAAAAAACACGCACGAAGGCTGAAGAGGTAATTGCGCACAAACAGGTGCGACAAAATGTAACTGTGCACACACAGGTGCGAAAATGCTCCAGCACAGTGGAGAATAAGCTCAACCGAGCAAAACACAATACTGACGGAAATAATTACACACAACACTAGACAAACACAACGAGAAACTTATAGGACCTAATTACGCCAAAAACAGAAACAGGTGTGGAAACAAACAGACAAAAGCAAACGAACATGAAACATATAGCGGTGGCAGCTAGAATTCCGGAGACGACGAACGCCGAAACCTGCCCGAACAAGGGAGAGAGGCAGCCTCGGCCGAAACCGTGACACAAAGAAACCACTACTAAAGGACACCAATAATAAGAAGAGACTTGCTTGGGCCAAGAAACATGAGCAATGGACATTAGACCGATGGAAATTTGTCCTTTGGTATGGAGTCCAAATTTGAGATTTTTTGGTTCCAACCGCTGTGTCTTTGTGAGACGCGGTGTGGGTGAACGGATGATCTCCTCATGTGAATTTCCCACCGTAAAGCATGGAGGAGGAGGTGTTATGGTGTGGGGGTGCTTTGCTGGTGACACTGTCTGTGATTTATTTAGAATTCAAGGCACACTTAACCAGCATGGCTACCACAGCATTCTGCAGCAATACGCCATCCCATCTGGTTTGGGCTCAGTGGGACTATCATTTGTTTTTCAACAGGACAATGACCCAACACACCTCCAGGCTGTGTAAGGGCTATTTGACCAAGAAGGAGATTGATTGAGTGCTGCATCAGATGACCTGGCCTCACAATCCCCCGACCTCTACCAAATTGAGATGGTTTGGGATGAGTCGGACCGCAGAGTGAAGGAAAAGCAGCCAACAACTGCTCAGCATTTGTGGGAACTCCTTCAAGACTTTGAAAATCATTCCAGGAGAAGCTGGTTGAGAGAATGCCAAGAGTGTGCAAAGCTGTCACCAAGGCAAAGGGTGGCTATTTGAAGAATCTCAAATATAAAATATATTTTGATTTGTTTAACACTTGTTTGGTTACTACATGATTCCATATGTGTAATTTCATAGTTTTGATGTCTTCACTATTACTCTACAATGTAGAAAATAGTAAAAATAAAGAAAAACCCTTGAATGAGTAGGTGTTCTAAAACTTTTCACCGGTAGTCTACATGTACAATAACTCAGGTGCAGAGCATAATTTTCCCCAGTGTGAAAGCTGATACTAGGATGGTTTCAGAAGTCTCAAATCGTCACCAATAGTGGCTGAGGTTCACTGACTGGATATATTTGTTTTTGTAGAAGTGTACAACAAAATGTATATTATGATTTTGCAAATGTCTGAACTCGTCCTATTGATGATAATATTTGTAACATGGAACTCTGTAACCTGCCCTTATGCTTGTGTTATATTTCAATAAACATGTTTTTAATTCCTACATATTAATGGCTTGCCCAATTCTTTCCACTTATTTGCACCAGGTATCAAATGATCACATCTTTATTTTGTCAAAAAAGTGCGAACCTCACCAGAGTTCACTTCCTCCTGAAAGCTTGAACTGCCCTCTACAGACATGAAGTGAGAAATACAATGTAAACCCCCTGTGTATGTCAAAGAGGACATATGTACCAGTAGTCTCTGCCACCGACCCAAATGATGAAAAAATACAAACCAGTAACTCTGACTTTAAGTCATTTGAAGGGCTGCTCTAACTATGGTATGCCACAGGACACATGTTAGATTGTATAATAATAATAATAATATGCCATTTAGCAGACGCTTTCATCCAAAGCGACTTACAGTCATGCGTGCATACATTTTTGTGTATGGGTGGTCCCAGGGATCGAACCCACTACCTTGGCGTTACAAGCGCCGTGCTCTACCATCTGAGCTACAGAGGTAGTTTTTATCAGTTGCTTCATGCCTGTTCAGACAGCCAATAAAATCACTTAGTTCAGAGTTTCCGCCTACTTCATAATGATTACCCGATGAGTGTCATCATATAAAAGGTGCCCCGATGTCAGACCCACACACTATACAGTGCAGAAAGGACATTAAAATTATGATTATATATTGGACAATCTTTTTGTTTTGCTCCAATTTGGGTAAGTAAGAAATATTCATGTGGATCCTTTGACTTTTTATGTCATAGTCTTTTTTAATCCATTTTAATGACTATGTAGTCTGAATAATGATAATAATGTATCATTCTGTACTATACCTTTGTCTTTGATTTAGTTAGTTTGTTTGCTTCCCAGGATGTGCACTTAACAAGGATGTAATCCAACCAGACCCTGTGATGGTTACACACCTTGGACAAAGTGTATCTCTCACTTGCTTTTGTCGATCTCAATTTATCGGTATCTCTTGGTTCAAGCAAACTGTTGGACAGAAGCCTCTTCTCATGGCATCATCATATTACCGCCTCCACCGGCTTTTTTATTACAACAATTTAACCAAGGACTTTAATGAGACTAAACATCTGAGTGTGAAGAGAGGAGTTGACAGCTGTAACCTGACCATCTCCAAGACAGAGTCAGGGGACTCAGCTACATACTACTGTGGTGTTATGTTAGCGAGTGATGTCACATTTGGAGAAGGAACTATTTTAATTGTCAAAGGTAACTTAAGTTACTTTTTAACATGTTGGTACTGAAGTGTGTTCATATAATGGTAAATTAATGAATTTGGAGGAAAATAGAATGTACACACCATGATCTTACTCACTCTCTTCAGATTCAGGGTCCAACAGCATGTCTGTGATCCAGCAGTCTGTGTCTGAGTCAGTCCAGCCAGGAGACTCTGTGACTCTGAACTGTACAATACACACTGAGACCTGTGCAGGAGAACATAGTGTCTATTGGTTCAGACATGGCTCAGGAGAATCCCATCCAGGAATAATTTACAACAATGGAGACAGGAGTGATCAGTGTGAGAAGAACCCTGAGGCTGGGTCTCCTACACAGAGCTGTGTCTACAACCTCCCCAAGAGGAACCTCAGCCTCTCTGATGCTGGGACTTACTACTGTGCTGTGGCCTCATGTGGGGAGATACTGTTTGAAACGGACCAAGCTGGACATCGAAGGTAAACTGTGCTAAACCAAAATACAGCACTAATGTTCTCTCAAATGTTAAGAAATATAATATGTAAATCTATCACTTTCAATTGATAGTAGATTTCAAATATAACTTTATAGCTAACTTTTATGCCAAAAGCACTGAGCTACAAAGAATAATATAAAATCATCTAAGTTTCAGACCTGTTGGGTGATCAGAGAAATCATATTTTCCTCATCATTCTATCTTGCCTGACAACTGCTGTGATTCTGAGTGTGGTTGTCAACGTTATCCTCTGTGTGAGAATGAAGAGGTCACGATGTGAACACTGTGCAGGTACAGTAAAAGTCTTCATACTAATAGTAATAGTAATAATAGTTATAGATCAAAAAGAAGGGTGAAGGCTAGTTCTCCTTTTACCACTTTCCTCTCTGGACATTGTTTTCATTTCACAAGCCTACTTAATTTTGAAGCAGAAAATATGACTTTCACAGCAGTATGCCTTTTTTATTAGTAAACAAGAAAAGGTTTCCAAGTATATTGAATGTTTTATCATTGATCTTTTAGTGAGGACCCCTTCTCAACAGAGCCAGTATTGGAAGCCTCATGCCAACACGTCAGAACAACAGGTTAGCAGAATTGCTGTATCAAGAGTGAGACTGGATAAGAGTATTAAAGCTAAATATTACAGCATTATATTTGACCCAGAGTCTGAATTGAGTGAGTCTGTGTTTCATCCCCATAGCTCCACGGTGACGATGATGGCCTGAACTATGCTGCCCTGAAGTTCACTGACAAGAAGAGTACCAATCCCAGGAGACAGAGGAGAGAACAGAGAGAACAGAGAGAGGAAGAAACCATCTACTCTGGTGTGAGTCATCAAGACAGGATGTGACAGTCCTCCAATCAGCATCATTTTAAGTTTAGCCCTACTGACCTCCACTTTGAGCTTGACTGTGTCCGTGTGACTTGGCTATTTTGTACATTCCTCATTTGCTGTAAAATGTAATGGTCGGGCCTAGCTGAAGAGACTGTCACTGCATTGGCCTATTCTCTTAATATCAATGTAGAATTATTCAGATGCAGAGCATAATTGTCCAGCAAGTGTGAAAGCTGATACTAGGATGGTTTCAGAAGTCTCAAATCCTCAGCAATAGTGGCTGAGGTTGACTGACTGGATACATTTGCTTTTGTAAATAGAAGTGTAGCACAAAATACTGTATTTACAATGATTTAGCAAATGTCTGCACTCTTCCTTCTCATGATAATAGTTGTAACATGGAACTATGTAACCTGCCTTTATTCTTGTGTGATATTTCAATAAACATGTTTTTATTTCCTACATTTAATGACTTGCCCAATTCTTACCACTTATTTGCACCATGTAATACAATATTAGAAATTCTTCCACTTTGATATTAGTTTTTTGAGTAGATTGTTGACAAAAAAGATCACAATTAAATCCATTTGAATCTCACTTTGTAACACAATAAAATGTGAAGAAATACAGTGTTGGTGTAGACTTTCTATAGGTACTGTATGTGCCACTAGTCTCATCAACTGACGCAAACGATTAATCAAAACAAACCCGTAACTCTGACTTTACACCCTTTGAAGATAAATAGCACACCTTTTTGGTAGCATAAGCATTTTATGCATAATTGATTCATAGATGAATACAGACTGAATCTGTATGTAAGGTGGGAATCTATTGGTTCAGACATGGCTCAGGAGAATCCCATCCAGGAATTATTTACACTCGTGGAGACAGGAGTGATCAGTGTGAGAAGAACCCTGATGCTGGGTCTCCTACACAGAGCTGTGTCTACAACCTCCCCAAGAGGAACCTCAGCCTCTCTGATGCTGGTACTTACTACTGTGCTGTGGCCTCATGTGGGGAGATACTATTTGGCAACTGGACCAAGCTGGACATTGTCTGTAAGTTATATTTTTGACATTTCTGAAAATGTCTAAAATACTTTCACATTGTTGTGAATAAATTGTATGTCTGGTTGAAAAAAATGTCCTGAATTTCCTCTATCACTGTCTGTATTTCTACAGATGGTTGTAAGGAGGACCATGTTCTCTTGGTGTACTGTCTTGGTGTAGTGTTGGCTCTTTGTGTCATCCTCATCATTGTCCTTGGTTGTGTTTTGTATAAGATGACCAAGAAAACCTCTCTGCTGTGTAGAGGTAAGTGGTATCATTGTGAACAATATACACTGCATTCGGAAAATATTCAGACCCCTTGACTTTTTCCACATATTGTTTTACTTTACAGCCTGTTTTAGTCATGAAACTGGGTTAATTATTTCATTGTATGATGATGATGATGATGATGATGATTTCACCATGTGTTTGTCTACAGGAACACACCCTCAGTCAAGTACTTCATCAGTCCCCAGTTCTCATAACCAGGTAGACAGACCTAACACTGGTCCAACTGTTGTTGATTCAATGTATTTTATCTTCATTCAAAATATGAAAATAGGCATTTACTTAAAGGTGTTGTTTCACTATAAATATATTTGTCTAATACAAAATGTTTCGGTTTTATATTTGTTATTCCTCTCGGAATCAAGATGCTGACACACTCCAATACGCTTCTCTGAACGTCATCCACAAGAAAGTAAAGGCTGGGAGACAGAGGAGTGCCATGGAGAGAGACACTGTGTACTCTGGGGTGAGACTCCAAAACATGGACTGAAACGTCAACTTTTGCTCTTTAATAACTTGCATTGCTTTTGTGTTTTCTACACTGTATGTATAACTATGGCTTTTTCATTGTGTGGTACAATTACTTGTACTCTGTCAACCTCCTTTTAACATTGATACTGTTGTGAATTTTAGATCAAATAAAACATTCAACTGCTTTCATATAGAGGCATTTTTTTATTTGATATTTTCCTCTGTTGTTAAATTTCACCTGAAGATTCAGTATGCAACAACCATATTAAGCTTATAATCAATGTAACAAAGCTTTTTTGGGTCGCATAATGCAATGTAAATACAAATCTACTGACTGGTGTTTTAGTTTGTCTCAAACTCTTTTGTAGGTGTATCCTGACAACATCTCTGTAGTGTTATGAATGCCCTAAAAATATTAAACTAATCTCTAACCCCCAGCAATGACCTTCAGTCCGCACCACACACTACCTACACACACCTCAGTGCATCAAAACCACAAACAACCATGTCACTAAGAGCACAACTCACTCTCTAAATGAGAAAAACTTGAAGTAAAAATAAACATCCTAGTTTAATATACAGTCGTGGTCAAAAGTTTTGAGAATAACACAAGTATTGGTCTTCACAAAGTTTGCTGCTTCAGTGTTTTTAGATATTTTTGTCAGATGTTACTATGGTATACTGAAGTATAATTACAAGCATTCCATAAGTGTCGAAAGCTTTTATTGACAATTACATTACGTTTATGCAAAGAGTAAATATTTGCAGTGTTGACCCTTCTTTTTCAAGACCTCTGCAATCCACCCTGGCATGCTGTCAATTAACTTCTGGGCAACATCCTGACTGATGGCAGCCCATTCTTGCATAATCAATGTTTGGAGTTTGTCAGAATTTGTGGGTTTTTGTTTGTCCACCCGCCTCTTGAGGATCGACCACAAGATCTCAATGGGATTAAGGTCTGGGGAGTTTCCTGGCCATGGACCCAACATTTAGATCTTTTGTTCCCCGAGCCACTTAGTTATCACTTTTGCCTTATGGCAAGGTGCTCCATCATGCTGGAAAAGGCATTGTTCGTCACCAAACTGTTCTTGGATGGTTGGAAGAAGTTGCTCTCAAGAGGATGAGTTGGTATCATTCTTTATTCATGGCTGTGTTCTTAGGCAAAATAGTGAGTGAGCCCAAACCCTTGGCTGAGAAGCAACCCCACACATGAATGGTCTCAGGATGCTTTACTGTTGGCATGACACAGGACTGATGGTAGCGCTCACCTTGTCTTCTCCGAATAAGCTTTTTTCTGGATGCCCCAAACAATCGGAAAGGGGATTCATCAGAGAAAATGATTTTGCCCCAGTCCTCAGCAGTCCAATCCCTGTACCTTTTGCAGAATATCAGTCAGTCCCTGATCTTTTTCCTGGAGAGAAGTGGCTTCCTCGCTGCCCTTCTTGACACCAGGCCATCATCCAAAAGTCTTTGCCTCACTGTGCGTGCAGATGCACTCATTCCTGCCTGCTGCCATTCCTGAGCAAGCTCTGCACTGGTGGTGCCCCGATCCCGCAGCTGAATCAACTTTAGGAGACGGTCCTGGCGCTTGCTGGACTTACTTGGGCGCCCTGAAGCCTTCTTCACAACAATTGAACCTCTCTACTTGAAGTTCTTGATGATCCGATAAATGGTTGATTTAGGTGCAAGCTTACTAGTAGCAATATCCTTGCCTTTGAAGCCCTTTTTGTGCAAAGCAATGATGACGGCACGTGTTTCCTTGCAGGTAACCATGGTTAACAGAGGAAGAACAATGATTTCAAGCGCCACCCTCCTTTTAAAGCTTCCAGTCTGTTATTCTAACTCAATCAGCATGACAGAGTGATCTCCAGACTTGTCCTCGTCAACACTCTCACCTGTGTTAACGAGAGAAACAAAGGCCCAACAAAAACACTGTGTGGCTGTTAAGAATTTATAACAAGGTAATATATACATTTATTACATGCATATTAAACATCAGTATCATGTTATAAATCCATTTCAGAATCATTGCGTCACATCAATCAAACAGGCTAGGTAGTCATCATCACTGGATCATTACTACAAAAATCAACTAAGTTATTATAAAGTGTAGCTTAGTTACCAGGATGAGCCACACAATCACTCAAAATAAAACTTGAAGAAGGGTTATCTCTATGACGAAGACAACGACTCGTGTGTTTCAATGTAGTGTTTTAAAATTGAGTTCCAGGGAGTAGTTGAAAAAGTATGGGAGACAACCCATTTATTCATATAATCTCTCCTCTGTAATGTGTTGACCTCTTCTAGTGGTGTTGATAGCATGTCACTCACACCCAACCCCACACAGTGAACAAGTTGACAGGTACTCTGCAGTCTTCTGTAAGCCCAAGATGATGTCGTATCTACGCTTTGTTCAGGTGGGCCTGCTGGCTTTGTGCACACAGTACCAGTGGCGGCTCCTGAAAAAATTCTCAGGAGGGGCAATTTTTCTGATGATTTAGGTGACCTACACACATTTTAAAAAAGATATGTCCAGCAACAACATGAAGACAGGGGCAGCATATAAGTCAATACCAGAAGCATTTATTGACTGATCTGGGGAGATGGATTCCAGTTTCTGTGACAGATTATAAATAATCTCTGATGCCTTTGTTATATTAGCTTTTGGTTGAATGTACTGTCGTAGTAAATATATAATGTTATAGCTTGGTCTGACTAAAATCTTGTGCATGACCCATTTTGTGTTGGGGCGTTTGTTTTCAATCAATGCTGTTCCTATCCTATAACAATGGACAAAAGAGTCCTATCTTGTCAGCCTTGTCAGCAGGTGGCCAAGGACAACACCCACGCCATAGGTCTCTCAGTTCTTCCAACTCACGAGTTCTTGCTCTGAGGACACACACACACACACACACACACACAACATCATCACTGATAACACACACACACACACAATCATCACTGTTAAACACACACACACAAAAATCCCCTCTCTTTAGGCTGAACATTTGAAGACAGAGAACCCGACTCAGAGCCAATGCAACAGTGGAGGGGACCTCGCCTAACTCATCAGGACCAATCAGAAGATCAGAACTACTAGATTCAACCTACATCATTTATTGTATAAAATGTCTGCACACAATGTTTTCGGGGCTCTCTTCTCCCTAAGAGTTTGACGAACGAGTCCGTGCACGCGATTCCAGATATCTTTACCTCTGAATAAACTGCCTTTATTATACCATATCCACCCTGTCCAAAGTCTCTACTTGGTCTCAGTTCTCCAGTAAACTTGTGATTATCAACAGTACACAACGGTAACAAACAATTGGGGGAACTCACGGGGCAGATAGTAAGGTCGCAATGACACAGAAAGCAGTTCAATGTCGGGGGTACAGAGTCGCTCTCTTACCAGGATCGCGGTCCGCTCTGACCAGGGTGAAGCCGGCCGGCTCCACTTCTCTGTCCGGGACTCTGTCATCCAGCCAAGTCTCCCAGCTGTAGTGGATTCCGCTGCCAGCAGCGTTTTCATTATTTAGTCCGTTCAGAAGCGGGTATGTACACGATCAACAAGATCAGTCCAAAACCCAACACTGGAAATCCATGGTTGGCAGAATGTTTGTAAACTAAGTCTACAAATTAAAAACATAAAATAACGCCACACTGCAGGTCGCAACAGAGACGCTGCTAGCCGCTATTGTCTTAGTTACGTTCATGGTTACGTCACGTATGACGAAAGCGCGTAAGTGCAAGCCCACAGACACCCATAGAGAATGTATTGAAAGCTTTGAAATTTGAAAAAAATAGATTTTACATGACAGGCTATGAGAGACTTCTGGGCGATTTTCAACCTGACTGAAATCGCCCCAAAAACGGGCGGGGCCATTTGAAGCACGACTTTAGCCTGATTTGACATTTAGTGGCTGGCAGATCAGACGTGAACACTGATAACTACTGTATAATTGATTAGAAAAAAATCCCTTCCTTTTCCCGTTTGGCAGTGCGTCGCCCATATCGCCCTATTGAACAGGCCGTCCCTGCACAGTACCCTCCTACCTGCTCTCTGTGTCTCTGTGTCTCTATGTGGTTTTCAGCAGGATGTCTATGTGGTGTCACTGTTGTTCTCACTATCTTTACTTGTTGTTCATGTTGCCCCTGACAGCTTACAGCCACAGCAAAACAGTTATTAATTAAACTGACTCAAATATATATTTAGTTATCTGAAATCAGTTACAAACCACAAATGACTGCTAATGAACCCTATTTGAACCCTCTGAGTTAAGCATCTCATTTGTGATACAGCACCATCTATTCTAACTTGTGGTCCAGGGGGAGGGGCCATTTTGTGATGATGTCATGGGAGAACTTTCAGTACATTCTCAAACAGACATGACTTGTGAAACACAAAGACTACTGCAGGATGCTCTGTGAGAAGGAGACCAATAGAGGAGGATCCTCCTTCTGACAGATTGCTTTCATTTAGAAACGCACTAACCATAGAGTAAAACAGACTAGATAGGTATAGTGTGTCACTTCAGACATGCACTCTCAGGTGATACACTTAGTGAATGTTTCTGTGAATTATATTCAAGGAATGGAAGACTGACATGTACTTGTTTCATTGTGTAGGTGTTTACCCCACTGATGTTCACCCTTGTACATACACTATATATACAAATGTATGTGGACACCCCTTCAAATTAGTGGATTCGGCTATTTCAGCAATACCCGTTGCTGACAGGTGTATAATATCGAGCACACAGCCATGCAATCTCCATAGACAAAAATTGGCAGTAGAATTGCCTTTATGTAGAGCTCAGTATCTTTCAACGTGGCACCTTTCTAACAAATCAGTCCGTAAAATTTCTGCACTGCTAGAGCTGCCCCGGTCAACTGTAAGTGCTGGTATTGTGAAGTGGAAAAATCTAGGAGCAACAACGGCTTAGCCGAGAAGTGGTAGGCCACACAAGCTCACAGAACGGGACCACCGAGTGCTGAAGCGCACAGCGCGTAAAAATCTTCTGTCCTCGGTTGCAACACTCCCTAAATAGTTCCAAACTGCCTCTTGAAGCAATGTCAGCACCCGACGTCAGCACAATAACTGTTTGGTTTCCATGGCCGAGCAGCCGCACACAAGCCTAAGATCACCATGCGCAATGCCAAGTGTCGGCTGGAGTGGTGCAAAGCTCACCGCCATTGGACTCTAGAGCAGTGTTCTCTGGAGTGATTAATCACACTTCACTATACAGCAGTCAGACAGATGAATCTGGGTTTGGCGGATGCCAGAAAAACACTACCTGCCCCAATTCATAGTGCCAACTGTAATGTTTGGTGGAGGAGGAAATATGGTCTTGGGCTGTTATTCATGGTTCAGGCTAGGCCCCTTAGTTCCAGTGAAGAGAAATCTTACAAACACATCACACAATGACATTCTAGATGATTCTGTGCTTCCAACTTTGTGGCAACAGTTTGGGGAAGGCCCTTTCCTTTTTCAGCATGGCAATGCCCCTGTGTACAACTTCCTAATATTGAGTTGCACTCCCCCTTTTGCCCTCAAACAGCCTCAATTCGTCTGTGTATGGACTCTACAAGGTGTTGAAAGCTTTCCACAGGGATGCTGTTGACTCCAATGCTTCCCACAGTTGTGACAAGTTGGCTGGATGTCCTTTGGGTGGTGGACCATTCTTGATACACACAGGAAACTGTTGAACATGAAAAACCCAGCAGCGTTGCAATTCTTGACACAAACCGGTGGGCCTGGCACCTACTACCATACAACATTCAAAGGCACTTCAATCTATTGTCTTGCCCATTCATCCTCTGAATCACACAATCCATGTCTCAATTGTGTCAAGGCTTAAGAATCCTTCTTTAACGTGTCTCCTCACCTTCATCTACCCTGATTGAAGTGGATTTGACAAGTTTTATCAATAACGGATCATAGCTTTCACCTGATCAGTCTACGTCATGGGGAAAGATACATTTTATTATTTCAGATTGTGACGTTGATCCACAGATGAGAATCCTGGACCTTCTCCCCATCATCAGAACTGGAGTTCTCCTCTGCTGCCTGATCATCTTCATCATCATCTACCTCATCAGGAAATAGATCAAGCTAAGGCCAGTGTCAATAGACTAGAGATGGGTTATTGAGTAAAGTAGGAGATACTGTATCATTGCTATACATTGCAAATGATGATTTATTGAGATTGCTTAGTTGCTTGTATTGCATTAGAAAAATATTAGCCTGCGACTTCTAATTCAATTGAGCATCATCATCCCTGCTTATGCTGTATGTGTTAATTGATTGAACTGCTCAACTGAAATCCCTGTGTACAGAATGTGCCTTCTTTTTGCATTAATAAATATCTATTTAAACAACTGATAGGGACTAAAATAGACTTATTCCTTCTCGTGTGTTCTGTACATACAGTATCCCTGTATGAATGTTTGTCCAGAGGGCTTCTGCAGAGACTACCTACTGTTACCATGCTAAACCCACCCACGCATCATGCAGTGAGCTGTTCACAGGTACCTTAACACTTTGGTCTGCTGTGAGCTCAAGACAAGGCCATCTCTTTGCTTTGGATAGGCCTGGTTGGCCTTTCACTCACTATGTGGTTTCAGCAGGATGTCTACCTGGTGTCAGTGTGTTTTCTCTCATGCTTACATTGTTGATCACGACCATAACAATTAGAAACACAGTCCACTGACATACTGCATGCTATATAGCCTCTATCTTATCATATGGGCCAGTTTCCCAGACACAGTTTAAGCCGAGTCCTGTACTAAAAAGCATGTTCATGTTCATTCTTGAACTACGATAATTGATTTACAGAGTTTTAAAGTAGAAGTTGTATCAATGTATACTAGGCTACAGCTAAGAGCCCTACCCACCCAGGTACACCCCTGACCCCTACTAAACTATCAGGTGTTACACTTCAGTTAGAGCATGATTCTGTGAATGATAGTTAATGAGACTTACATGAAATAGATTGTTTCATCCTGTAGTGTACGTTCTTCCCCCATATATACTCATGATGCTCCACCCCTGATCCCCCTGGTACATATCAAGTTCTGTTCTATGTATAACAGTCCTCCTATAGGTCATTAGGAGAACTGTAACTGTTGCATGGGGTGGGGCCAAGTCTAAGGCACACAACTAAGTTTGATCCCAAGGGCATGTACAGCTACATACTGTATATGTAATGTATGCTTGATAATGTACTGCATGCTTATCAGACAACAGTGGCGGAAAAAGTACCCAATTGTCATACTTGAGTAAAAGTGAAAGTCACCCAGTAAAATACTACTTGAGTAAGAATGTCTTTATGAATGTTTGTCCAGAGGGCTTCTGCAGAGACTACCTACTGTTACCATGCTAAACCCACCCACGCATCATGCACTCAGTGAGCTGTTCACAGGTACCTGATCACTTTGGTCTGCTGTGAGCTCAAGATGAAGCCATCTCTACGCTGTGGACAGGCCTGCTGGCCTCCTACACACTCTGTGGTTTTCTGCAGGATGTCTATGTGGTGTCAGTCAGTTACTTTCTTTCTTCCTTGCTCACGCCAATGACAATTAGAAACACAGCTCCATCTAGACTAACACAGTATCTTATCACTTACAAGATCATAGGTTTTATCAGTTCTTGAACTTTAATCATTAGTTTACAGAGTGTAGAGTAGAAGGTGTATCCAGGCTACAGCCAAGAGCCCTACCTACCCAGGTAAACCCCTGACCCCTAGTAAACTATCAGGTGTTACACTTCATGTTTCTGTGAATGATAGTGAAAGTAAGACTGACATAAAATTGTCTTGCTTTATCATCAGGAGAACTGTAACTGCTGCATGTGGTGGAACCAAAGATGTCTAAGGCACACAACTGATGTTGATACCAAGAGTATACAAGTACATGCAGTGGATTCGGAAAGTGTTCAGACAGCTTTTTCCACATTTTGTTAAGTTGCAGCCTTATTCAAAAATTGATTAAATTGATTTTATTTCTCATCAAACAACACACAATACCCCATAATGACAGAGCAAAAACAGGTTTTTAGAAATTTTTGCAAATGTAATAAAAATGTACATAAGTAATCAAACCGTTTACTCAGTACTTTGTTGAAGCACCTTTTGCAGCGATTACAGCCTTGAGTCTTCTTGGGTATGACACTAAAAACTTTGCACACCTGTATTTGGGGAGTTTCTCCCATTCTTCTCTGCAGATCCTCTCAAGCTCAGTCATGTTGGATGGGGAGCTTCGCTGCACAGCTATTTTCCGGTCTCTCCAGAGATGTTCAATCGGGTTCAAGTCCGGGCTCTGGCTGGGCCACTCAAGGACATTCATAGACTTGTACAGAAGCAACTCCTGCATTGTCTTGGCTGTGTGCTTAGGGTTGTTGTCCTGTTGGAAGGTGAACCTTCACCCCAGTCTGAGGTCATGAGCGCCCTGGAGTAGGTTTTCATCAAGGATCTCTCTGTACTTTGCTCCGTTCGTCTTGCCCTCGAGCCTGACTAGTCTCCCAGTCCCTGCCGCCGAAAAACATCCCCACAGCATGATGCTGCCACCACAATGCTTCACCAAAGGGATGGTGCCAGGTTTCCTCCAGGCGTGACGCCTGGCATTCAGGCCAAAGAGTTCAATCTTGGTTTCATAAGACCAGAGTATCTTGTTTCTCATGGTCTGAGTCCTTCAGGTGCCTTTTGTGAAACTCCAAGCGGGCTGTTATGTACCTTTTACTGAGGAGTGGCTTTCCTCTGGCCACTCTACAATAAAGGCCTGATTGTTGGAGTGCTGCAGAGATGGTTGTCCTTCTGGACGGTTCTCCCATCTCGGTCACCTCCATGGCCAAGGCCCTTCTCCCCCCAATTGTTCAGTTTGGCTGGGTGGCCAGCTCTAGGAAGAGTCTTGGTGGTTCCAAACTTCTTCCATTTAAGAATGATGCAGGCCACTGCGTTCTTGGACAATTCCTTCAACCTCATGGCTTGGTTATTGCTCTGACATGCACTGTCAACTCTGGGACCTTATATAGACAGGTGTGTGCCTTTCCAAATCATGGCCAATCAATTGAATTTACCTCAGGGGGACTCTGATCAATGGATACAGGATGCACCTGAGCTCAATTTTGAGACTCATAGCAAAGGGTCTAAATACCTAAATAAATGTCACGCCCTGGCTCTGGGGACACTGTTATGTTGAGCCAGGGTGTGTAATTCTATGTTTGTATTTCTATGTTGGCCTGAGTGACTCCCAATCAGAGGCAACGAGTGTCAGCTGGTTGTCTCTGATTGGGAGCCATATTTAACTGTCTGTCTTTTCACTTTGTGTTTGTGGTTTCTTGTTCCGTGTTGGTTGGTTTATGTAACCAGGGACGTCACGTTTCGTTTTTTGTTGTTTTGATTGTGTGATCATCTTGATATAATAAAATGTTCTCGTTCAACGCTGAGCCTTGGTCCTCCTCCTCCTTAGACGAGCGTGACAGAAGAAACCACCAAGATGTGACCAAGCAGCGTGTCCAGGAGTCATCGCCAGGGAGATCCCTAACAGATCTCCTTCGCCATCTCGACTGGGTCAAGCCGAGTGAGGAAGAGAAGGGCTTGACATTATGGCAGAAGGGCGAAAGGCTGGCGAGGGACATGGAGACCTGGTCCACGGGTAGGGGAGACGCCCAGAATATTTTTAGGGGGGGGCTAACGCCGTGGACGACGGGCCAGCAGGAGACCGCGGCAGAGCGGCCCAGCGGATTGGCAGAGGAGGCCGCCAGGTTACGGGGGCCACTGGTCGAAGAGGGGTGGAAGATGTAGAGGCACGGCGAGAGGTACTGGCGTGTGTTGCCAGTCCGGTCCGGCCTGTTCCTGATCCCCACATAGGGCCAGTGGTGTGTGTTCCCAGTACAGTGCGGCCTGTTCCTGCCACTCGCACCAAGTCTACGGTGCGCATCGCCAGCTCGGCCCGGCCCATTCCTGCTCCCCGCACCAAGTCAGTGGTGCGCGTCGCCAGCCCAGTCCGGCCCATTCCTGCTCCCCGCACCAAGTCTGTGGTGCGCGTCGCCAGCCCGGTCCGGCCCATTCCTGCTCCCCGCACCAAGTCTGTGGTGCGTTTCGTCAGCCCGGCTCGGCCCGTTCCTGCTCCCCGCACCAAGTCTACGGTGCGTGTAACCAGCTCGGCCCGGCCTGCTCCCCGCACCAAGTCAGTGATGCGTTTCGTCAGCCCTGTCCGGCCCGCTCCTGCTCCCCACACCAAGCCAGTGGTGTGCGTCGTCAGTCCAGCACGGCCCGTGCCTGTTCCCCACACCAAGCCAGTGGTGTGCGTCGTCGGTCCGGCACGGCCCGTGCCTGTTCCACTGGTGCCTGGTCCGGCACCGGTCAGATGCGTTACGCCGGAGTGCCCACCCGGTCCCTCCCCTGTGGTATTTAGTTGGCGCGGTCGGAGTCCGCGCCTTTAGGGGGGGGTACTGTCACGCCCTGGCTCTGGGGACACTGTTATGTTGAGCCAGGGTGTGTAATTCTATGTTTGTATTTCCATGTTGGCCTGAGTGACTCCCAATCAGAGGCAACGAGTGTCAGCTGGTTGTCTCTGATTGGGAGCCATATTTAACTTTTCACTTTGTGTTTGTGGTTTCTTGTTCCGTGTTGGTTGGTTTATGTAACCAGGGACGTCACGTTTCGTTTTTTGTTGTTTTGATCGTGTGATCATCTTGATATAATAAAATGTTCGCGTTCAACGCTGCGCCTTGGTCCTCCTCCTCCTTAGACGAGCGTGACAATAAATTAGGTATTTCTCTTTTTTATTTGTAATACATTTGCAAAAAAAATCTAAAAACCTTTTTTTCGCTTTGTCATTATGTTGTATTTTGTGCAGATTGATTAGATTTTTTATTTATGTAATCAATTTTAGAATAATGCTGTAATGTAACAAAATGTTAAAAAGTCAAAGGGTCTGAATACTTTCCTAATGCACTGTATAATGTATGCTAATTTTTTGTTGTTGTAAAAACTACATGAAAAACGTATTTAAAAATATAAATTAACCTGTGATGGTAAATGGGGTGGTAAAGTATGATTTCCAAGAAGGAAAAAAAGGTTGTTGGATAATATTTTGATTGGTCTTACACAGACTATCTATCCAGATAAGAGTTTTAACAGAGTATTAGACAGCTTTCATCCAGCCAGTTGTTGCAAATTACTAGCATTGGTCCACTTTTAGCATTGATTATATACAGTAAGTGATTCTCAGTTTATGGTGGGCTGGATAAGGCATCAACAAAAATGACGTGTCCAGTTCAACCAATCACCAAATAGCCCACTGTTGAAGTGTTGTCTACATGGGTAGACTTCTTCCACTCAAGACACAGTTACTAACTTCAAAGATGATCATCACACTCTGCCTGATATTTCCACTTCTCAGGGAGATGGGTAGGTCCAACTTATATATTTCTGTGCTTATAGGGGGTACACCATACATTTGAAGTCAACCAGGAACTTTATTGATGTAATTCATATCTGTCTTTGTGTGTATTCTAGCTGGGGTACAATCCTCAGCCATGCACCTTGTTTCAGCCAACATAGGAGACACAGTGACATTGCAATGCTTCCATGAAGGCAACTTGGCACTGCACTTCTTGTGGTTCAAGCAAACATTGGCTGACAATCCTCAGCTCATGACAACATTCTACAGTTATGACAATAATGCCACATTCCACAATGAATTTGAAGGCAACCCTCACTACTTAGTGCAAAGTGGCAAAGGAATAAAACACCTAAGGATCTCAGACATGCAGCTCTCAGATTCAGCAATAATTATTGTGGGAGTTCTTATTCCAACAAGGTGGATTTGGAGAAGGAGCAATTCTCATTGTTAAAGGTACAACATCTGAATTTAGAGAGAATATAATTAGAATCGAGTGTTCTGTAACTATAATCATGAGCATTGTTGCACTTTACATTTTGGATATACAATGTCTTAATTAAATGTAAGGTAATCCCACAATAACATATTACTGTAGCTTAAGTTTTCAGCAAATGTTGAGTTAGGACACAAAATAGGAAACACATTTACTGACATGAAAACCTTTTTGTCAGGTTCAGGGTCCAGAAACACCACCGTTGTACAGCAGTCTGTCTGAGTCAGTACTGTACAATACACACTGAGACCTGTGCAGGAGAACACAGTGTCTATTGGTTCAGACATGGCTCAGGAGATTCCCGTCCAGGAATCATTTACACCCATGAAGACAGGAGTGATCAGTGTGAGAAGAGCCCTGAGGCTGTGTCTCCTACACAGAGCTGTGTCTACAACCTCCCCAAGAGGAACCTCAGCCTTTCTGATGCTGGGACTTACTACTGTGCTGTGGCCTCATGTGGGGAGATACTGTTTGGAAACGGGACCAAGCTGGAGATCAAGGGTAGGTGATACATCTTACATTTCTGTTTATATCTATTGTATAATCTATTGTGTCCAACTGTACACAGTGCTAGTTATTTAGATCACATAAGAAAACGTCCAATCATTTTCCCAGACAATGTTGCAGACCCTCTTCTCTTGGTGTACTTCCTGAGTGCTGCATTGGGTCTCTCATTTATCCTGATCATTGTCCTTGGTAGCATCACGAACATCACGATCAAGAGAAAGTATCTGCAGTGTAGGGGTAAGTGAAGTCCAAACCAAATAAATGAATGATATACGTACAGTGGGGAGAACAAGTATTTGATACACTGCCGATTTTGCAGGTTTTCCTACTTACAAAGCATGTAGATGTCTGTAATTTTTATCATAGGTACACTTCAACTGTGAGAGATGGAATGTAAAACAAAAATCCAGAAAATCACATTGTATGATTTTTAAGTAATTAATTTGCATTTTATTGCATGACATAAGTATTTGATACATCAGAAAAGCAGAACTTAATATTTGGTACAGAAACATTTGTTTGCAATTACAGAGATCACACGTTTCCTGTAGGTCTTGACCAGGTTTGCACACACTGCAGCAGGGATTTTGGCCCACTCCTCCATACAGACCTTCGCCAGATCCTTCAGGTTTCGGGGCTGTCGCTGGGCAATACGGACTTTCAGCTCCCTCCAAAGATTTTCTATGGGGTTCAGGTCTGGAGACTGGCTAGGCCACTCCAGGACCTTGAGATGCTTCTTACGGAGCCACTCCTTAGTTGCCCTGTCTGTGTGTTTCGGTCGTTGTCATGCTGGAAGACCCAGCCACGACCCATCTTCAATGCTCTTACTGAGGGAAGGAGGTTGTTGGCCAAGATCTCGCGATACATGGCCCCATCCATCCTCCCCTCAATATGGTGCAGTCGTCCTGTCCCCTTTGCAGAAAAGCATCCCCAAAGAATGATGTTTCCACCTCCATGCTTCACGGTTGGGATGGTGTTCTTGGGGTTGTACTCATCCTTCTTCTTCCTCCAAACACGGCGAGTGGAGTTTAGACCAAAAAAGTTCTATTTTTGTCTCATCAGACCACATGACCTTCTCCCCATTCCTCCTCTGGATCATCCAGATGGTCATTGGCAAACTTCAGACGGGCCTGGACATGCGCTGGCTTGAGCAGGGGGGACCTTCTGCGTGCGCTGCAGGATTTTAATCCATGACGGCGTAGTGTGTTACTAATGGCTTTCTTTGAGACTGTGGTCCCAGCTCTCTTCAGGTCATTGACCAGGTGCTGCCGTGTAGTTCTGGGCTGATCCCTCACCTTCCTCATGATCATTGATGCCCCACGAGGTGAGATCTTGCATGGAGCCCCAGACCGAGGGTGATTGACCGTCATCTTGAACTTCTTCCATTTTCTAATAATTGCGCCAACAGTTGTTGCCTTCTCACCAAGCTGCTTGCCTATTGTCCTGTAGCCCATCCCAGCCTTGTGCAGGTCTACAATTTTATCCCTGATGTCCTTACACAGCTCTCTGGTCTTGGCCATTGTGGAGAGGTTGGAGTCTGTTTGATTGAGTGTGTGGACAGGTGTCTTTTATGCAGGTAACGAGTTCAAACAGGTGCAGTTAATATAGGTAATGAGTGGAGAACAGGAGGGCTTCTTAAAGACAAAACGAACAGGTCTGTGAGAGCCGGAATTCTTACTGGTTGGTAGGTGATCAAATACTTATGTCATGCAATAAAATGCAAATTAATTACTTAAAAATCATACAATGTGATTTTCTGGATTTTTGTTTTAGATTCCGTCTCTCACAGTTGAAGTGTACCTATGATTAAAATTACAGACCTCTACATGCTTTGTAAGTAGGAAAACCTGCAAAATCGGCAGTGTATCAAATACTTGTTCTCCCCACTGTATGTAGCAGGTACAGTCCTTCAGAAAAGTTTATATTATTTTATTTCACCAGCTGTATCTGTAGTGGAAGAAGTAGTTGTATCTTTATCTTTTCTGTCTTTCTTTTCAGGACCCGTCTCTCAGACAAGAGGTCCAGCAGTCTCTTCTTCAGATGCAAGGGTAAACAGAATTCCTGATGTTGTATTACCATAAAAGGGAAGTTTGAAAGTGGTTACAATAAAAACATATAGTAATACTTCCCCCATTTTATAATTGTTCTTCACAGGCCCAAGATGCAGACAGTCTCCATTATGTAGCTCTCAATCTGAGCAACAAGAAGAACAGGTCTAGAAGACAGAGAAGCAACATGGTGGAGGAGATGGTGTACTCTGGGATCAGACAGTAGAACTGGATGAATGACACAGCCTTAATTGTTAACTTTATTAGCTGTAACTGTAATGAATTAGGTGCATTGCTTCTCTTCCAAACTCATTGACAATGACTTACTTGTGATATGATGAATAAAGCATTTAACTATAATCAAGACAAAGGAAGTTGAATGTATTCATTTAGGCCATACCCAAGCATCTTTATGTTGCAGTGACGAACAGCTTTTTCTCTTGTCATGCCAGCAACACCCCCTCTCACTCACAGCAACCTATTTACAGGTACTCTGATTTCATTTCTTAATTCAGAAGAAAATAATACATGGTAGTATGCCTTTTAATAAGTAAACAAGAGGAGGTTTCAAGTGTTTTAAATGTTTTGTCATTTTTCTTTTAGCGGGGACCCCTTCTCAGCAGAGCCAGTATGGGAATCCTCATGCCAACACCTCAGACCAACAGGTTAGCAGAATTGCTGTATCAAGAGTGAGACTGGATAACAGTATTAAAGCTAAATATTACAGCATTAGATTTGACCCAGATTCTGAATTGAGTGAGTCTGTGTTTCATCCCCATAGTGTAACTCCACGGTGATGATGCTGCCCTAAACTATACCGCCCTGAAGTTCCCTGACAAGAAGAGTACCAATCCCAGGAGACAGAGGAGAGAGAGAGAACAGAGAGAGGAAGAAACCATCTACTCTTGTGTGAGTCATCAAGACAGGACTTGACATGTATGGGTCATCCAATAAGAATCAGCCCCACCCCTCCTCTGAACTCCACTTTGATGTTGATTGTGCCCGTGAGAACTGGCGATTATATACTCTACATTTCTCATTTGCTGTAGGATGCCTTTGCAGGGGCCTATTGGATGAGGTTGACTGACTGCATACATTTGTTTTTGTATGAACAACATTTATATAATAATTTTGCAAATGTCTGAACTCTTCCTTTTGATGATAATAGCTGTAACCTGCCTTTATGCTTGTTTGATATTTCAATAAACATGTTTTTATTTTGAAGTTTAATGGCCCATTTATTTGCACCAGGTATCAAAGGATCACATCTTTATTTTGTCAAAAAGGTGCCAACCTCACCAGAATTAATTTCCTCCTGAAAGCTTGAACTGCCTTCTACAGACATGAAGTGAGAAATACAATGTAAAGCCCCTGTGTATGTCAAAGAGGACATATGTACCACTAGTCTCAGCCACCGACCCAAATGATGAAAAAATACAAACCAGTAACTCTGACTTTAAGTCATTTGAAGGGCTGCTCTAACTATGGTATGCCACAGGACACGTTAGATTGTAGTTTTTATCAGATGGTTTATGCCTATTCAGAGAGCCAATGAAATCACTTTGTTCAGTGTTTCCGCCTACTTCATAATGACTACCCGATGAGTGTCATCATATAAAAGGTGCCCCGTTGTCAGACCCACCACTATACAGTGCAGAAAGGACATTAAAATGATGATTATATATTATACAATCTTTTTGTTTTACACCAATTTTGGTAAGTAAGAAATATTAATGTGGATCCTTGTACTTTTTATGTCATAGTCTTTTTGAATCCAATTGAATGACCATGTAGTCTGAATAATGATAATAATGTATCATTCTGTACTATACCTTTGTCTTTGATTTATTTAGTTTGTTTGCTTCACAGGTTGTGTACTTAACAAAAATGTAATCCAACCAGACCCTGTGATGGTTACACACCTTGGACAAAGTGTATCTCTCACTTGCTTTTGTCGATCTGATTTGATTAAAGTCTCTTGGTTCAAGCAAACTGTTGGACAGAAACCTCTTCTCATGACAGTATCAATTTATCCCGAAAAAAAAAAATACATATTCCAACAACTTTTACAAGGACTTTACGGAGAATAAACGTTTGAGTGTGAAGAGAGGAGCTGACAGATGTAACCTGACCATCTCCAAGATAGAGTCAGGGGACTCAGCTACATACTACTGTGGTAGTATGATAGCGAGTGATGTCAAATTTGGAGAAGGAACAGTTATATTTGTGAAAGGTAACATCAGTTCCTTTTAAAAATGTTAAATACTGAAGTGTGTTCCTATAATTGTAAATTAATGAATTTGGAGGAAAATAGAATGTACACACCATGATCTTACTCACTCTCTTCAGATTCAGGGTCCAACAGCATGTCTGTTCTCCAGCAGCCTGTGTCTGAGTCAGTCCAGATAGGAGACTCTGTTACTCTGAACTGTACAATACACACTGAGACCTGTGCAGGAGAACACAGTGTATATTGGTTCAGACATGGCTCAGGAGAATCCCATCCAGGAATAATTTACACCTATGGAGACAGGAGTGATCAGTGTGAGAGGAGCCCTGAGGCTGGGTCTCCTACACAGAGCTGTGTCTACAACCTCCCCAAGAGGAACCTCAGCCTCTCTGATGCTGGGACTTACTACTGTGCTGTGGCCTCATGTGGGGAGATACTATTTGGGAAAGGGACCAAGCTGGACATTGAAAGTAAGTGATATTTCTGACATTTCTGAAAATAAATTGTATCCCTGGTTGAGCAAAATGTCCTGAATTTCCTCTATCACTGTCTGTATTTCTACAGATGGTTGTAAGGAGGACCATGTTCTCTTGGTGTACTGTCTGGGTGTAGTGTTGGCTCTTTGTGTCATCCTCATCATTGTCCTTGGTTGTGTTTTGTATAAGATGACCAAGAAAACCTCTCTGCTGTGTAGAGGTAAGTGTTATCATTGCCACAATATATGCTTAAACTGTTGGTGCAGTATACATTACATGTTTTAGTCATGAAACTGGGTTAATTCAATGTATGATGATGATGATGATGATGATTCCACCATGTGTTTGTCTAAAAGGAACGCACACTCAGTCAAGTGGTCCGGCAGTCCCCAGTTCTCATAATCAGGTATGCAGACCATAAAGATATACACTGTAAACAGGTCCTTCTATCAAAATACCAGGTAATTTCCTGATGTCTTTGGAATTTGTTTTGCTATTCCTCTTAGGATCAAGAAGATGATGACACACTCACGTCGGTCCATTACACTGCTCTGAATGTCATCCACAAGAAGCCAAAGACCCAGAGACAGAGGAGCGCCATGGAGAGAGACACTGTGTATTCTGGGGTGAGGTGCCAAAACATGGACTGAAACGTCAATTTTTGGTCTCTAATAACTTGCATTGATTTTGTGTTTTCTATACTATATATACAACTATGGCTTTTTCATTGTGCGTTACAATTACTTGTATTCTGTCAATCTCCTGTTAAAAAAAAACTGTTGTGCATTTTAGATCCAATAAAACATTCATCTGCTTTCATATAGAGGCATTCATATTTTTCTCTGTTCTTAAATTTCACCCACAGATTCAGTTTGCAACAATCATATTGGGCTTGTGCTCATTGTAACAAAGCTCTTTTTGTTTGCATAACGCACTGTAAATATACACCTATTGACTAGTGTTTTAGTTTGTCTCAAACTCTTTTTTAGCTGGATCCTGAAAACATCTCTGTGGTGTTCTGAATGCCCTAAATCCCCAGCAATGACCTTCAGTCCTCACAACGCGCTCTCTACACACACCTCAGTGCATCTAAACCACAAACAACCATGTCACTAAGAGCACAACTCACTCTCTTCATGAGGAAAGCCTTGAAGGAAAAATAAACATCCTAGCGAATATACTTTGAACAGAATTTATATTGTTGAGACTGATTTCAGATATGACTACACATTGTGACTGAGCAGTTTTCACAAACTATTGACAAAATGTTAAGGTATAAGTCCACCTTGCAGGACTGCAATTCATTTATCTTTCAATAGGAGCAGCAGTGTATATGGAAGTCCCTCTGACTGCTTTACAATTAGAGTTGCAGCAACTTTAAGAAGTTGTGAAAATGTTCAAATTGTTGAATCGTTGAAAACGTACTTTCCTGTGATAGTTTGTGTGTAGCCGAAATAGCTGTCAAACAAGTGCCCAACAAACACAATGTGTGGCTGTTAAGAATCTATAACAAGGAAATATAGTTATTACATGCTTATTACAAATCAATAAGATGTTATAAACCCATTTCAGCATCATAGATTCACATGCATCTAACAGGCCAGGCATTCTACATCACTAGATCATTACTGCTAACATCCAATAAGCTATTTTAAAGTGTAGCTTAGTTACCAGGAAGAGCCACAGCATCACTCAAAATAGAACTGGTAGCAGTGTGATCTCTACATGACGAAGACAATGACTCATCTGTTTAAATGTAGTTTTTTTTTTATTGAGTTCCAGGTCGTAGCTGCATAATTAACGGACACAACCTTTTTATTCACGTCATCTCTCCTCTGTAATGTGTTGTATTCTTTTAGTTGTGTTGATAGCAAGACCCACCCCCACACAGTGAACAAGTTCACAGATACTCTGCAGTCTTCTGTAAGCCCGAGATAAGGCCATATCTATGCTTTGGTCTTCTGGCCTGCTGGCTTTGTGCACACAGGACCTCCTACCTGCTCTCTGTGTCTCTGTGTCTCTATGTGGTTTTCAGAAGGATGTCTATGTGGTGTCACTGTTGTTCTCACTATCTATGTGGTCCTCTGTAGCTCAGCTGGTAGAGCACGGCGCTTGTAACGCCAAGGTAGTGGGTTCGATCCCCGGGACCACCCATACACAAAAAATGTATGCACGCACGACTGTATGTCGCTTTGGATAAAAGCGTCTGCTAAATGGCTTATTATTATTATTTATCTTTACTTGTTGTTCATGTTGCCCCTGACATCTTACAGCCACAGCAAAACAGTTATTTATTCAACTGACTGCAATGTACTGTATATGTAGTTATCTGAAATCAGTTACAAACCACAAATGACTGCTAATGAACCCTCTTTCAACCCTCTGAGTTAAGCATCTCATGTGTGATGCAACACCATCTAGTCTAAGTTGTGGTCCAGGGGGAGGGGCCATTTTGTGATGATGTGATGGGAGAACTTTCAGTACATTCTCAAACAGACATGCCTTGTGAAACACAAAGACTACTGCAGGATGCTCTGTGAGAAGGAGACCAATAGAGGAGGATCCTCCTTCTGCTAGATTGCTTCCTTTCAGAACCACACTAACCACAGAGTAAAACAGACTAGATAAAGTGTGTCACATTAGCTGGTTCGCTGTGGTGTCCAATCATGTATGCACTCTCAGGTGTTACACTTAGTGAATGTTTCTGTGAATGATATACAAGGAATAAGACTGACATAACATGTACTTGTTTCATTCTGTAGGTGTTTACCCCACCTATGTTCACCCTTGTACATATGTTCTATGGAAAACAGTCCTCCTATGTCATCTGGAGTACTGTAGCTAACTGTTCAATGCTGGTCCAAATAGTATTTGTTAATTTAGGTACACATGGTTAAGCATGACTGGTCCATCAATTGCAACTAAAGTAAGTGTGTGAGGAAACAAGAAATAGCTCAATAGAAATAGAAAATACTATTTCACACAGGTCTGTCCAGAGAGAATGAATGTGAGAAAATCACAAACCACAATTTCTTGCAAGACCAATCAATAGCAGCTCCTGTCTGAGTCATGGTACAATACAAGACCAATGGTTGTTTGAATGAGGCATCAACAAAAATGATGCGGTCCAGTTGAACCAATCACCTTTTACCCCATTGTTAAAGTGTAGTCTACAGTTGCGATTTTAGCATGTCAATCTTGGCGGGGTCAAACTGATGCATGGCTGCAAAGCCACAACACAACACTAAACAATACATGAATTGGACTATAATGGTGACAAACAGTGCCCACTAACTGTTAGGGCCTACATAAAGCTGTCCAGACAGCAGAGTCCCAACAGCAGTCCCAACATCTTACCAATGTTACACCTGGCTATCAGCGGAGACTTGTCTGGCAGCGAAACAGTTCATTCAGCCTCATTTACTGTCTTTTAAAAAAACATAGCTGATATGGCTGACTTGCTTAAACAAGTGTGGTTTCTACTGACAATTGAGATGTACAAACTATGGCATGAGGGGACGACGAGCGGATAAGAGGCAATCCGTAATTTCGATGAAGACATTAATGGGCGACCTTGGATGTATAACTATTATTTCAGCACTTTTGAAATGTACAGCGACAGAATTCAGAACATGGGCCAAGTCAGAACCGAAGGATAAATAAAGGGGGCATATAAGCAGACAATGAAAGCTCATACAATATTAAAATATTACATTTCTCTAAAACAGGCTATAGGCTACATGTGCACCACCAAGTCAGAACAGTAGGCTAAGTTATGAGGGGGAAAGGGACCAAATTATTAATGTGAGGCACATGGGCTACTAACAGCTTACTACACAACATAAACATAGTATTACTTTCTTAGCTACTGTAAACATATCTCACTGGCATATTACATAATTTATGCAGCTGCATACAATACATTTTTGGACTCACCTTGCTGTGCTCATTCGAACAGGAAGATTGCGCGGCGGTCCTTGTTGCTGGCAAATGTTGTCATCTAACTTTGTCATCAAAGTCTGGCATTCCCTGGATTTATGGTGCTTTCAATACAACTGGGAACTCAGAAAACATAAAGGTCGAATAATGACGCCAGTGATCTTCAGGTCAGAGCTCTAGAAAGAGGCCCAAGTTCCCGACTTGGAATTCCGAGTTGGATGGTCGTTCAAAACGTATTTTCCCAGTCGGAGCTAGTTTTTTTCCAAGATTTCCCAGTTCCGAGTATCCAGTTGTTTTGAAAGCGGCATAAATCATGCTGGATTAACAGCATGGCCAATGTTGAATGTTTATCCTTTTAAGGTTGGAAAAGAGACCCTTAAACCCAGACTTGGACCACACATACACAACATTGTTGAATTTGCGATTTCCAACTTGTTGTGTAATGTTTATATCCAATGGCCAATGAGCACTGATACGTTTGATCTATAATTTCTCCTCATAATTTCTCTTCATATGAAAAGGATTTGCCAGTAGATTGTCGACTTGATGATTCATGATGATGACTGCTAGCTTGCTGGCTAAGATTTTGAAAGTATGATGTTGACATGATCAGTCCAATCAAAGCTACTGTAGATATAACGTGATTTGATGTAATTTTATCAAAAACACGGCCAAGGCAACAAAGGAGTGGCTCAAGAAGAAGCACATTAAGGTCCTGGAGTGGCCTAGCCAGTCTCCAGACCTTAATCCCATAGAAAATCTGTGGAGGGAGCTGAAGGTTCGAGTTGCCAAACGTCAGCCTTGAAACCTTAATGACTTGGAGAAGATCTGCAAAGAGGAGTGGGACAAAATCCCTCCTGAGATGTGTGCAAACCTGGTGGCCAACTACAAGAAACTTCTGACCTCTGTGATTGCCAACAAGGGTTTTGCCACCAAGTACTAAGTCATGTTTTGCAGAGGGGTCAAATACTTATTTCCCTCATTAAAATGCAAATCAATTTATAACATCTTTGACATGCGTTTTTCTGGATTTTTTTGTTGTTATTCTGTCTCTCACTGTTCAAATAAACCTACCATTAAAATTATAGACTGATCATGTCTTTGTCAGTGGGCAAACGTACAAAATCAGCAGGGGATCAAATACTTTTTTCCCTCACTGTAAGGGACATGTACAGTGCAGTGGCACTACTGATGTTAATTAGAGGATATTGGCTGACATAAAAAAGGGCAAGAAAATAGCTATGCTGTGTTTAAAAATGGCATTGGTAACCAAAAAAGGTCTTAAATTATTAGGCCATTCCATTGCCAAAACTAATATTTCTATTTCATGTTGGAGGCCAAAGATGAAAACCAAGAGCCAATAATGCAGGTTGTGTGCTGTGGGGGAGAAACTTACTACACTATGAACTATTTTAACCTCAGGGCTAGGCTGGGTTGGGTTCAGTATCAGAGGCACTAGAGAGGGGAATTTGATCCTTCACTGTTGGTCCAAACATCAAAAGAGAAATGATCTTAATAAGTTTAATTTCCCAAACAAATAAGCAGTGTATCAAGCCAATATTTAATAAGCTTGATCTAATAACTCTGACTTGATTGTCTTCTTTAAAAGTCTGTTCATGCTGCTCAAACTACTGTAAACAGACTTGCTAGACTGTAGCTTTTATTCCTGTTCAGACAGCCAATAGAGTCTCTCAGTTCAGTGTGCCCTCCTACGCTGTATAAAGGCTACATGTAAAGTTTCATCATAAAAGAGGTGCCCTGTTGTCAGACCCTCACACTATGACTATACAGTGCAGAAAGGATTGACATTACAATGATGATTAGACATTGGACAATGTTTTTGTTTTACGCCAACTTCGGTAAGTAAGAATTTTAAATATGGATGCTTTTTCAAATCATTTCATGCCATAGTGTTTTGAATCCATTTAAATTAATTGTAGTATGAATATGAAATGTATAATGAGATGTACTGTCTCTTTAATGGGTAGAAATGATTTTTGATCCGTTTTATGTTGATCTTTTTACAGTTTGTGCATTGGCTATGGACATTGTTCAACCAGACCCTGGGATTTGTACTGGGATTGGAGGTAGTGTGTCTCTCCCTTGCTTTTGTCCATCTGATATGGTGACCTATGTTGCTTGGTTCAAGCAGATTTTGGATTTTCATTTTGCACCATAAACTTTAGAATCTGCCGATAAAAAAATATAGCAGGAAAATACAATTTACACACCATGATCTTACTCTGTAACTCTCTTCAGCAGCCTGTGTCGGAGTCTGTCCAGCCAAGAGACTCTGTGATTGAACTGTACATACAGACTGAGACCGTTTCAGGAGAACATAGCATTCGAAAAGTATTCAGACCCCTTGACTTTTTGTTAAAATTTTGTTACGTTACAGCCTTTTTCTAAAGTTGATTAAATTGTTTTTTTCACACATCAATCTACACACAATACCCCATAATGACAAAGAAAAAACAGGTTTCTAGAAATAAAAATCGGAAATATCACGTTTAAGTATTCAGACCCTTTACTCAGTACTTTCTTGAAGCACCTTTGGCAGCGATTACAGCCTCGAGTCTTCTTGGGTATGATGTTAGATCAACTTTAAGTCCGGGCTATGTCTGGGCCACTCAAGGACCTTAAGAGACTTGTCCCGAAGCCACTCCTGCATTGTCTTGGCTGTGTGCTTAGGGTCGTTGTCCTGTTGGAAGGCAAGCCTTCACCCCAGTCTGAGGTGCTGAGCGCTCTGGAGAAGATTTTAATCAAGGATCTCTCTGTACTTTGCTCCGTTCATCTTTCCCTCGATTCTGACTATTCTTTTAGTCCAAGTCGCTGAAAAACATCCCCACAGCATGATGCTGCCACCACCATGCTTCACCGTAGGGATGGTATTGGCCAGGTGATGAGCGGTGCCTGGTTTCCTCCAGATGTGATGCTTGGCATTCAGGCCAAAGAGTTCAATCTTGGTTTTATCAGACCAGAGAATCTTGTTTCTCATGGTCTGAGAGTCCTTTAGGTGCCTTTTTGCAAACTCCAAACGGGCTGTCATGTGCCTTTTACTGAGGAGTGGCTTCTGTCTGTCCACTCTACCATAAAGGCCTGATTGGTGGAGTGCTGCAGAGATGGTTGTCCTTCTGGAAGGTTCTCCAATCTCCACAGAGGAACTCTGGAGCTCTGTCAGAGTGACCATCGGTTTCTTGGTCACCTCCCTGACCAAGGCCCTTCTTCCCCGGTTGCTCAGTTTGGCCGAGCGGCCAGCTCAAGGAAGTGTATTGTTGCTTCCAAACTTCTTCAATTTAAGAATGATGGAGGCCACTGTGTTCTTGGGGACCTTCAATGCTGCAGACATTTTTTGGTAGCCTTCCCCAGATCTGTGCCTTGACACAATCCTGTCTCGGAGCTCTATGGAAATGTCCTTCTACCTCATGGCTTGGTTTTTGCTCTGACATGCACGGTCAACTGTGGGACCTTATAGACAGGTGTGTTCCTTTGCAAATTCAGTCCAATCAATTGAATTTACCACAGGTGGACTCAAATCAAGTTGTAGAAACATCTCAAGGATGATCAATGGAAACAGGATGATCCAGAGCTCAATTTCGAGTCTCATAGCAAGTCTCATGCAAAAAAATCTAAAAACCTGTTTTCGCTTTGTCATTATGGGGTATTGTGTGAAGATCAATGAGGGAAAAAAATAATTGAATCTATTTTAGAATAAGGCTGTAACGTAACAAAATGTGGAAAAAGGGAAGGGGTCTGAATACTTTCCTAATGCACTGTAGAGCTTCGTCACTTTATATAACTTTGAAGCGAACAACTCCAGTCTATGTGTAAAAGTGTTTGAGAATAAATAATACAAAATCATTTAAAAGTGTATTTGTTTTTTAAGTTTCAGACCTGTTGGGTGATCAGATTAAGCTTATTTTTGTCATCATTCTATCTTGCCTGACAACTGCTGTGATTCTGAGTGTGGTTGTCAACGTTTTCCTCTTTGTGAGAATGAAGAGGTCACGATGTGAACACTGTGCAGGTAGAGTAAAAGTCTTCATGCTAATAGTAATAGTAATAATAGTTATAGATCATAAAGAAGGGTGAAGGCTAGCTCTCCTTTTACCACTTCCCTCTCTGGACATTGTTTTCATTTCACAAGCCTAATTCATTTTGAAACAGAAAATATGACATACATAGTATGTTTCCAGTGTTTTGAATCTTTTATCTTTTATCTATTAGTGGGGACCCCTTCTCAGCAGAGCCAGTATGGGAAGCTTCATGCCAACACATCTGACCAACAGGTTAGCAGAATTGCTGTATCAAGAGTGAGACTGGATAAGCGTATTAAAGCAAAAGACTACAGCATTAGATTTGACCTGGAGTTTGAATTAAGTGAGTCTGAGTTTCATCCTCATAGCTCCACAGTGACGATGATGGCCTGAACTACTCTGCCCTGAAGTTCACTGACAAGAACAGTACCAAGCCCAGGAGACAGAGGAGAGAACAGAGAGAGGAAGAAACCATCTACTCTGATGTGTCATATACACAGGATGTGGCAGTCCTTCAATCAGTATCACAGGCGGTCAGTGACACCTTAATTATGGAGAACGGGCTCATAGCAATGGCTAGAACGGAATAAATTGAATGTTATTGAACACATCAAAAACATGGATACCATTCCATTCACTCCATTCCAGCCATTTTTATGAGCCGTCCTCCCCTAAGCAGCCTCCTGTGATCAGCATCATTCTAAGTTAAGCCCAACCCCTCCTCTGAACTCCACTTTGAGCTTGACTGTGTCCTTTTGACCTGGCTATTTTGTACAATTCTCATTTACTGTAGGATGCCATTGCGGGGGCCTAGCTTTGCCTAATATACACTACCGGTCGAGTTTTAGAACACCTACTCATTCAAGGGTTTTTCTTTATTTTTAATATTTTCTACATTGTAGAATAATAGTTAAGACATCAGTACTATGAAATAACACATGGAATCATGTAGTAACCAAAAAAGTGTTAAAAAAATCAAAATATGTTTTATAATTGAGATTATTCAAATAGCCACCCTTTGCCTTGATGACAGCTTTGCACACTCTTGGCATTCTCTCAACCAGCTTCATGAGGTAGTTACCTGGAATGCATTTCAATTAACAGGTGTGCCTTCTTAAAAGTTAATTTGTGGAATTTCTTTCCTTCTTAATGTGTTTGAGCCCATCAGTTGTGTTGTGACAAGGTAGGGGGGTATACAGAAGATAGCCCTATTTGGTAAAATACCATGTCCACATTATGTCAAGAACAGCTCAAATAAGCAAAGAGAAATGACAGTCCATAATTACTTTAAGTCATGAAGGTCAGTCAATATGGAACATTTCAAGAACTTTGAAAGTTTCTTCAAGTGCAGTCGCAAAAACCATCAAGCACTATGATGAAACTGGCTCTCATGAGGACCACCACAGGAATGGAAGATCCAGAGTCACCTCTGCTACAGAGGATAAGTTCATTAGAGTTACCAGCCTCAGAAATTGCAGCCCAAATAAATGCTTCACAGAATTCAAGTAACAGACACATCTCAACATCAACTGTTCAGAATAAACTGTGTGAATCAGGCCTTCATGGTCAAATTGCTGCAAAGAAACCACTACTAAAGGACACCAATAATAAGAAGAGAATTGCTTTGGCCAAGAAACACAAGTAATGGACATTAGACCGATGGAAATTTGTCCTTTGGTATGGAGTCCAAATTTGAGATTTTTTGGTTCCAATCTCCTCATGTGTATTTCCCACCGTAAAGCATGGAGGAGGAGGTGTTATGGTGTGGGGGTGCTTTGCTGGTGACACTGTCTGTGATTTATTTAGAATTCAAGGCACACTTAACCAGCATGGCTACCACAGCATTCTGCAGCAATACGCCATCCCATCTGGTTTAGGCTCAGTGGGACTATCATTTGTTTTTCAACAGGACAATGACCCAACACACCTCCAGGCTGTGTAAGGGCTATTTGACCAAGAAGGAGAGTGATTGAGTGCTGCATCAGATGACCTGGCCTCCACAATCCCCCCACCTCTACCAAATTGAGATGGTTTGGGATGAGTCGGACCACAGAGTGAAGGAAAAGCAGCCAACAACTGCTCAGCATTTGTGGGAACTCCTTCAAGACTGTTTGAAAATCATTCCAGGAGAAGCTGGTTGAGAGAATGCCAAGAGTGTGCAAAGCTGTCACCAAGGCAAAGGGTGGCTATTTGAAGAATCTCAAATATAAAATATATTTTGATTTGTTTAACACTTCTTTGGTTACTACATGATTCCATATGTGTTATTTCATAGTTTTGATGTCTTCACTATTACTCTACAATGTAGAAAAGAGTAAAAAATAAAGAAAAACCCTTGAATGAGTAGGTGTTCTAAAACTTTTGACCGGTAGTCTACATGTACAATAACTCAGGTGCAGAGCATAATTTTCCCCAAAGTGTGAAAGCTGATACTAGGATGGTTTCAGAAGTCTCAAATCCTCACCAATATTATGATTTTGCAAATGTCTGAACTCTTCCTTTTGATGATAATAGTTGTAACATGGAACTCTGTAACCTGCCCTTATGCTTGTGTAATATTTCAATAAACATGTTTTTAATTCCTACATATTAATGGCTTGCCCAATTCTTACCACTTATTTGCACCAGGTATCAAATGATCACATCTTTATTTTGTCAAAAAGGTGCGAACCTCACCAGTGTTCACTTCCTCCTGAGAGCTTGAACTGCCTCCTACAGACATGAAGTGAGAAATACAATGTAAACCCCCTGTGTATGTCAAAGAGGACATATGTACCACTAGTCTCAGCCACCGACCCAAATGATGAAAAAATACGAACCAGTAACTCTGACTTTATAGTATTTTAAGGCATGTGTGCCAGTAGTCTGCCACCAACCCAAATGTAAAGAAATACAACCAATAGCTTTAACTTATATTATTTTAAGCAGGGGTTGGAACAGATTTTTTTTCTCCAAAGGAACGGTTTATATTGTTCCCCTCTGTTCCTCTTTAAACATCTGCAATCATAACGTTTTTACATTTAGCTCCACATGAATTAATTACTTCCGTGTGGATAGAGCAGCTTGCTATGGAGCGGGCAAAGTATTTACATGCATTGGACAGACAAGTGTAGGGCGCGAGATGCGACTGGAATTTTGCGGATGGGGAGAGAAAGAGAGAGGATGGAGGAGGAGGCTTGGCTTGAAGCGCTGGGCATCTTGTTGTTATGACATGCATTATCTGAATTAGGCCCACAGAATTATACCTATGGAAGACCGGCTTCTATGAAGGAACTTTTAATGTCTTTGAACTTCAGAGAGTTGGCTTAACATTGGACCAAAACTAGAAAGAAATACAAAACAATAGCGCTAACATTTTAGTATTTTAAGACAGAAAGCAAACCTTTTTGATAGCATAAGGATTTTAGAGAGAAAATCATGAATGATTAATCAATGAATGCACATCTGCATTTAAGGTGAGACATTTTCTCAATCTCACTTTCTCTTCAAACAACCAATGGAGCCAACCTAAAAGTTGTGCCTCCTGTGTTACATGTAGATACAAATTTCCGCTGATGCTGTCACTTCACTTTGTCTCTTGACCCTCATCTCAGTTGTTCTGTTACACCAGACGAGACCAGAGAGAAGAAGCTGAAGGATGTTCAGGTTGTTTCTAGACCTGGAAGTTCATCTCATCATATGATCTATGTTATGGCACTTTAATCGTTTAAAATACTAATGGGTAATCTAAGGAATGCCATCTTTTTCAAACACAAGAAACAACATTGTTGGGAACCAAAATGCACTGCAACCAGGATTTATCAAGGATTGACATCGGTCATCCAAGTCCTCTTCTGTACGCTCGTCTTGGAGACAATGTGACTCTGCAATGATTCTATCCAGACAGAAGTTCTTGTACAGTACCAGTCAAAAGTTTGGACACATCTACTCATTAAAGGGTTATTCTTTATTTTTTACTGTTTTCTACATTGTAGAATAATAGTGAAGACATCAAAACTATGAAATAGCACATATGGAATCATGTAGTAACCAAAAAAGTGTTAAAAAAATCAAAATATATTTTAGATTTTTGATTCTTCAAAGTAGCCACCCTTTGTATTGATGACAGCTTTGCACATTCCTGGAATTTTCTCAATTGGGTTGAGGTCAGGTGATTGTGGAGGCCAGAACATCTGATGCAGCACGCCATCACTCTCCTTCTTGGTCAAATAACCCTTACACAGCCTGGAGATGTGTTGGGTAGTTGTCCTGTTGAAAAAAAAATGATAGTCCCACAAAGCGCACACCAGATGGGATGGAGTATTGCTGCAGAATGCTGTAGTAGCCATGCTGGTTAAGTGTGCCTTGAATTCTAAATAGATCACAGACAGTGTCACCCGCAAAGCACCCCCACACAATCACACCTCCTCCTCCATGCTTCACGGTGGGAACCACACATGCGGAGATCATCCGTTCACCTACTCTGCGTCTCAAAAAGACATTGCGGTTGGAACTAGAAATCTCATATTTGGACTAATCAAACCAAAATACATATTTCCACCGGTCTAATGTCCATTGCTCGTGTTTCTTGGCCCAAGCAAGTCTCTTCTTCTTATTGTAGTCCTTTAGTAGTGATTTCTTTGCAGTAATTCGACCATGAAGGCCTGATTCACGCAGTGTCCTCTGAACAGTTGATGTTCAGATGTGTCTGTTACTTGAATACTGTGAAGCAATTTCTGCAATTTCTGAGGCTGGTAACTCTAATGAACTTATCCTCTGCAGCAGAGGTAACTCTGGGTCTTCCTTTGCTGTGGCGGTCCTAATGAGAGCCAGTTTGATCATAGCACTTGAATGGTTTTTGCGACTGCAAAGGCTGGGTTTCTGTACAGCACTTCGAGATATTAGCTGATGTAAGAAGGGCTATATAAAATAAAATTGATTGATTGATTGACTTGAATAAACTTTAAAAGTTCTTGAAATGTTCCAGATTGATTGACTTTCATGTCTTAAAGTAATGATGGACTGTCATTTCTCTTTGCTTATTGGAGCTGTTCTTGCCATAATATGTACTTGGTCTTTTACCAAATAGGGCTATCCTCTGTATACCCCCTTACCTTGTCACAACACAACTGATTGGCTCAAACGCATTAAGAAGGAAATAAATTCCACAAATTAACTTTTAAGAAGGCACACCTGTTAATTGAAATGCATTCCAGGTGACTACCTCATGAAGCTGGTTGAGAGAATGCCAAGTGTGTGCAAAGCTCTCATCAAGGCAAAGGGTGGCTACTTTGAAGAATGTCACATTTGTTTAACACTTTTTTGGTTACTACATGATTCCATATGTGTTATTTCATAGTTTTGATGTCTTCACTATAATTCTACAATGTAGAAAATAATAAAAATAAAGAAAAACCCTGTTCAAACTTTTGACTGGTACTGTATCTCATGGTACAAACAAACTGCAGGACAGAAGCCTCAACTTTGGCAACAATTTACAAATATGCTAGTAGTGCACCATTTCAAAATGAGTTCAAGGATAACCCTTGGTTCACAGTACAAAGTGGGAAAGGAGTGTACTATTTAAGCATCTCAAACACCCATCTTTCTGACTCAGCCACATATTACTGTGGGGGAATCCATGTAAATGTGATGGAATTTGCAATCGTAATATTTCTCATTCTGAAAGGTAGGCTACAGTTTGTATTCAGTACTGTAAAATGTAGCTCAAAGTTTGTTGTAATTTATTTACAATCTAAAGTTACGGTAGTTCATACCTGCATTTACTTTTTTTGCCATCAGGATCCATCAAGTTTATTGTACAGCAGTCTGTGTCTTAGTCAATCCAGCCAGGAGACTCTGTGACTCTGAACTGTGCAGGAGAGCACAGTGTCTATTGTTTCAGACATTGCTCAGGAGAATCCCATCCAGGAATCATTTACACCCAAGGAGACAGGAGTGATCAGTGTGAGAAGAGCCCTGAGGCTGGGTCTCCTATACAGAGCTGTGGCTACAACCTCCCCAAGAGGAACCTCAGCCTCTCTGATGCTGGGACTTACTACTGTGCTGTGGCCTCATGTGGGGAGACACTATTTGGGAATGGGACCAAGCTGGACATTGACCGTAAGTGATATTTCACATTGCTGTGAATAAATTGTATCCCTGGTTGAACAAAATGTCCTGAATTTCCTCTATCACTGTCTGTATTTCTACAGATGGTTGTAAGGAGGACCATGTTCTCTTGGTGTACTGTCTGGGTGTAGTGTTGGCTCTTTGTGTCATCCTCATCATTGTCCTTGGTTGTGTTTTGTATAAGATGACCAAGAAAACTTCTCTGCTGTGTAGAGGTAAGTGTTATCATTGCCACAATATATGGTTAAACTGTTGGTGCAGTATACAGTACATGTTTTAGTCATGAAACCAGGTTAATTCATTGTATGATGATGATAATGATGATGATTCTACCATGTGTTTGTCTACAGGAAGGCACCCTCAGTCAACTACTTCATCAGTCCCCAGTTCTCATAACCAGGTAGACAGACCTAACACTGGTCCAACTGTTGTTGATTCAATATATTTTTTATTCATTCAAAATATGAAAATATAAATGTACCTAAAGATGTGGTTTCACTATAAATATCTTTGTCTAATACCAAATATTTGGATGTTATATTTGTTATTCCTCTCAGGATCAAGATGCTGACACACTCCATTACGCCGCTTTGAACGTCATCCACAAGAAAGTAAAGGCTGGGAGACAGAGGAGTGCCATGGAGAGAGACACTGTGTACTCGGTGAGTCGCCAAAACATGGACTGAAACTTCAACTTTTACTCTTTAATAACTTGCATCGATTTTGTGTTTTCTACACTCTATATACAGTGGGGAAAAAAAGTATTTAGTCAGCCACCAATTGTGCACGTTCTCCCACTTAAAAAGATGAGAGAGGCCTGTAATTTTCATCATAGGTACACGTCAACTATGACAGACAAAATGAGAAAAAAATATCCAGAAAATCACATTGTAGGATTTTTAATGGATTTATTTGCAAATTATGGTGCAAAATAAGTATTTGGTCAATAACCAAAGTTTCTCAATACTTTGTTATATACCCTTTGTTGGCAATGACACAGGTTAAATGTTTTCTGTAAGTCTTCACAAGGTTTTCACACACTGTTGCTGGTATTTTGGCCCATTCCTCCATGCAGATCTCCTCTAGAGCAGTGATGTTTTGGGGCTGTCGCTGGGCAACACAGACTTTCAACTCCCTCCAAAGATTTTCTATGGGGTTGAGATCTGGAGACTGGCTAGGCCACTCCAGGACCTTGAAATGCTTCTTACGAAGCCACTCCTTCGTTGCCCGGGCGGTGTGTTTGGGATCATTGTCATGCTGAAAGACCCAGCCACGTTTCATCTTCAATGCCCTTGCTGATGGAAGGAGGTTTTCACTCAAAATCTCACGATGCATGGCCCCATTCATTCTTTCCTTTACACGGATCAGTCGTCCTGGTCCCTTTGCAGAAAAAACAGCCCCAAAGCATGATGTTTCCACCCCCATGCTTCACAGTAGGTATGGTGTTCTTTGGATGCAACTCAGCATTCTTTGTCCTCCAAACACGACGAGTTGAGTTTTTACCAAAAAGTTATATTTTGGTTTCATCTGACCATATGACATTCTCCCAATCCTCTTCTGGATCATCCAAATGCACTCTAGCAAACTTCAGACGGGCCTGGACATGTACTGGCTTAAGCAGGGGGACACGTCTGGCACTGCAGGATTTGAGTCCCTGGCGGCGTAGTGTGTTACTGATGGTAGGCTTTGTTACTTTGGTCCCAGCTCAGTGCAGGACATTCACTAGGTCCCCCCGTGTGGTTCTGGGATTTTTGCTCACCGTCCTTGTGATCATTTTGACCCCACGGGTGAGATCTTGCGTGGAGCCCCCAGATCGAGGGAGATTATCAGTGTTCTTGTATGTCTTCCATTTCCTAATAATTGCTCCCTACAGTTGATTTCTTCAAACCAAGCTGCTTACCTATTGCAGATTCAGTCTTCCCAGCCTGGTGCAGGTCTACAATTTTGTTTCTGGTGTCCTTTGACAGCTCTTTGGTCTTGGCCATAGTGGAGTTTGGAGTGTGACTGTTTGAGGTTGTGGACAGGTGTCTTTTATACTGATAACAAGTTCAAACAGGTGCCATTAATACAGGTAACGAGTGGAGGACAGAGGAGCCTCTTAAAGAAGAAGTTACAGGTCTGTGAGAGCCAGAAATCTTGCTTGTTTGTAGGTGACCAAATACTTATTTTCCACCATAATTTGCAAATAAATTCATTAAAAATCCTACAATGTGATTTTCTGGATTTTTTTTTCTCAATTTGTCTGTCATAGTTGACGTGTACCTATGATGAAAATTACAGGCCTCTCTCATCTTTTTAAGTGGGAGAACTTGCACAATTGGTGGTTGACTAAATACTTGTTTTCCCCACTGTATAACTATGGCTTTTTCATTGTGTGTTACAATTACTTGTATTCTGTAAAACTCCTTAACATTATTACTGTTTTGCATTTTTAATCAAATAAAACATTCAAATGCTTTCATAAAGAGGTATTGTTTGATTTGATATTTTTCTCATTCCTTAAATTTCACCCACAGTTTCAGTATGCAACAACCATATTAGACTTATGCTCAATGTAACAAAGCTATTTTTGGTTGCATAATGCACTGTAAATATGCATCTATTGACTGGTGTTTTAGTTAAGTGATAATGCCCGAGAAGCCGGTGCTTGGAGGATATATTGCGAGGCAAACAGTGCCAATATATCCTCCGAACACCAGCTTCGTGGAAATTATCACTTTTATACAACGGGTTACCGTCATTTTCAAATAAGGATTGACATATTTTCATTAAAAACATTATTTTTATGAATTTATTCATACTATTTCATCATTCCACAAGATATAGTCCCGACACAAATCTAGGGTTGCTACCCAAGCCGGCTGGTCGTTCGTTCTATCGGTTTGGTTGCCAGAGACGCGACCCAGTCATTCAGTCTTTTTGTCTGTATCTATCTACCCAGTCGTTTGTTCTAAATGTTCCATTGCCATACTGGCTGGCAATGTCTTATCCCATGCTTGCTAGCTAGCCAACTACGGCTAATTTACAGTCATGTCAAACAGTGCAGCCAGATTAACAGCAAAGTAGCAGCATTTGCATTTGTTAAGCTGTTTTATAGTGACATTTATTTGGATATATCCATAACAATGAGCTAATGAGGCGCGAATGTGCTCACTCGTAAGGACACTGTTGTTCAGAGGAGCTAGCCAACAACACATCTAACGCAATCACTTCAAATTGAAGCTGGAAAGACTGCAAACTAGCTGCACTTCGATGTGTTTTACCTTTTTTCAATGAACATTTCTGTGTATGTATCCATAAAAATTATGCCAATTGATTCATGATTTCGACTGGATGAGAAACGCTGCCTGTCTGTCTCGTCCCAACTCCTGACACTTTCATTAGTATGGGACAGCTTTAGATCGAATTTGAATATTGAAACAATGTTGTAAATGTTGGAGAGACAGACAGCAAGGTTTATACAAATCTCAGCTGTTGAAAACTTAATGTTAGTCTAAAAGAAATGTGAGATAATGTCCAGATGCTTTTTATAGTGGAGATCAAGTTCATAAAGTGCTTGGCTGGGCTGATGAGACAGTGTATTGCACAGTCAGATGGAACATATTAAATAGGCATTTTAACGTCATAGAGTTAGCCGGTGGTAACTCCAGTTCTATGAGTGGAGCGGAGCCCCATAGGGGAGCTCTGCTCCTAGTGGTTTACCCTCTGCCCTAAGGCAGCAGCAGCCTGAGACAAAATTATGCACACACCTACAGCCAATAGGATTACAGGTGTCCCTATAAGAGGGGATGCCTCCCCTCAATCAGCCTCCCGAGGTATTTTTCTTCAGCGAGACTAGAGAGGGTCGGCAGGGCCTTAAGTCCTATGGGGCTCTGCTCCACTCATAGAACTGGAGTTACACTCCGGTAACTAATCGTTCTATATCGTGGAGCTCCGCCCCATAGGGGAGCTCTGCTCCTAGTGGTTTAAGGCGGAGCGTAGCGCTCCAAAATGTACTCCCTGCCGAGCCTAACACTTCCCATCGAAACGAGAAAGTCAGGCCTAGCAATGGCTGCAACCGAGTCCCGCAGTACTGCAACTAAAAACCCCTATGGGCGTCACAATATACCGCGTCATCGGTTAAAAGACCCGCCCCACCTAGTCCAATGGCAATGCCAATGACTAGTGGGCAGATCACCAGAATAGAAGCCATACTAATCTGTACTAGCAGATAGATGTGCCTCAATATCCTGTGAAAACACTACCGACCACTAATGGAATGACACCAAGTGGAATGACACCAAGTGGAATGACACCAAGTGTCACTCTACATTGTAAACGCGGTAGACCGCCTCACTCACTCAATGGAATCCCAGAGATTAGTGGGCAGGAACAAAAACATGAGTCATACTAACTGAACAAGCAGATAGATGACCTCACATTCTGTTAATCAACGCATGCCTCTACTGTACTGACCCTGTCAGTCAGGATTCATGCCACAAAATATGTTTTCTTATCCAAAGCGGACCTGATGGAAACCCTGTCCATAGTCCTGCTTTTCCCTCTCTTCCTAGCTCAAGATCTCCCTTCAGCTATGCTGAGTACAGACCGAGCCAAAGAGTTAGAAAACACATCTGTCAAAAACACGTCTTCCTAACCAAAGCGGACCTGATGGAAACCTGTGTCCACAGTCCTGCTTCTCCTCTCTTTCTTGCTCAAGATCTCCCTTCAGCCACGCTGAGTACAGATCCAGCCAGAGAATTAGAAGACATATCTAAGAGATAGAAACTGATAAATGGAGACGGCGTCGACCAGGATGCTGCTCTACAGATATCCTCTACTCCTGTTCCTCTGAAAAGGGCAGTAGAAGCCACTACTCCAAGAGTGGAGTGAGCTCTGATACCCTGAGGCAATTGCCGCCCTGCTGCCTCATACGCTGTCTCAATGCCTTCACAAAGCCAGTGAGACAACCTCTGTTTTGAAAGTGGTCTACCTAGTGCAGCCGCACCGTGACACACAAACAACTGAGGCGATGACCTAATCGCTGCTGTGCGCTCGACGTAACACGCCAAAGCGCGTACCGGGCACAGGCGATGGAGCTTTTCCTCACTCCTCTCTCTATGAGGAGGAGGAGAAAAAGCCCACTGCTCCACGGTCTGTGACCTATATGAACTCTTAATAACCTTCGGCACAAATGCCGGGTTAGGACGTAACACTGCTCTGCTCAGGTCACCATTGATGGCCAAGCAGTCACGTCTCGTCGAAAGAGCACACAAATCACTGACCCGCTTAGCTGTAGTCAAAGCGAGCAACAGTGCTGTCTTTATAGACAGCATCTTGAGGGGTATTTGATTCAATGGCTCGAACGGCGACTTACATAGCGCTTCGAGTACCAAAGCCAAATCCCACTGAGGAAGCGTGACTCTAGGTGTTGGCCTAAGTCGCCGCGTTCCTAATAGGAAGCGTTTCACTAGAGGGTGGCTAAAGACATTGTCTCTGCCAAAACCCTCATGACAAACTGAAATCGCTGCTACAAACACTCTAATCGTGGCAGGCGATTTTTGCTTATCAAACATGAGCTGTAGAAAAGAGAGAATACTCTCCACCTGACAGCTCATGGGGTCTACACCTTGTGTGACACACCATCGTGAAAACACGTTCCATCTACTGGCATACATCTTAGAAGTGGAACTGGCACGTGAACCCTGTATGGTCCTGATCACTGCATCAGATAACCCACGGCGCTCTAGCCTGTCCCTCTCAGCAGCCAGGCCTTCAGTGGTTGGCCGATTATGGGCAATTTCCCTATCGTGCCAGCCGCCTGAGACAACGCGTCCCGTCGATGTGGAATTGGCCAAGGTGGCGCAATCAACATCTGACTCATCTCCGCAAACCAAGGAGCCCCCGGGCGATCGGGCGCTATCAGTATCACTGACAGACCCCTGACCTCACCCTGGCTAGCAGTGGGAGAATGCAGGACAGCGGAGGGAATGCATACAGGAGAACTCTCGGCCACGGTTGGTGCGCAAAGGCGTCCCTTCCCAGTGGCGGTTCGTCCTGTTCCTTCAGAGGGAACCACAGAGGACATTGCGCGTTCACGCGTGACGCGAATATGTCCATCTCGGCTCTCCCGAATTGTTCCCAAATCTGGAGAACAATGTCTGGATGCAGACACCACTCGTCGTCTCGAGGACCCCCTCTTGACATGAGGTCTGCTCCTACGTTCAAGTAGCCCGGAATGTGTGCTGCTCTCAATGAGCGAAGGTGCTCGTGAGCCCACAGCCACAATTCCTCTGCCGCCCGATGGAGAGCAGGAGACCTGACTCCTCCCTGGCGATTTATGTGGCCTACTGTGGTCCGGTTGTCTGACCAGACCAGCACATCGCAACCCCGAAGGGTAGACGCGAAGTGGGTCAGAACCAGTCGAACCGTTTCCAACTCCAGGAGGTTGATGTGACGACCTGATTGAGGCCACACACCTCCTATTGCTTGTGTCTGACATGTCCTTCCCCATCCCGTCAGGGACGCATCCGTGAATACTGGGATGTGAGAGGACACCTTTCCTATCGGGACTCCGTGCGTGAGAACGCGCGAGTTTCTCCAATAGTTTAGGTCTGCACTGAGCGAGAGGGGAACCACCACCAACCGATGACGTTGACGCAATGGGTCTAGTCTTAGTTGGGCGAACCATCGCTGCATCCTGCGCATATGCAGGAGTCCCAGCGGAACCACAGAGTGGGCTGACGACATGAGACCCAAAAGTGACATGATCGACAGGCGCCGTCACCGTGTGATTCGGACGACACTTCCTTAGGCCTAGCAACAAGGCTACCCTTCGGGGTCCGAAATCGAGCCCTCATCCTCACAGTGTCTAGCTGTATCCCCAGGTAGACAATCTGATGAGTGGGCCAGGGGCGCGCTCTTTTCCAATTCACAGCAAACCCCAGACTTGTGAGATGCATCACTGTCTGTGTTGTGTGAGTGATCGCCAGCTCTGCTGACGGGGCGAGAACCAGTAGGTCGTCCAGGTAGGCTAGTAGCCGTATTCCCTGACGACGCAACGGTTCCAATGCCGCCTCCACACACTTGGAAAATGTGCGAGGTGCCAGGGCGTACCCAAATGGCATCCTCGTGTATTCGTACGCCACCCCTTGAAAGGCGAACCGCAGAAACTTCCTGTGACGCGGCTGAACCGGCACATGAAAGTACGCGTCCTTTAGGTCTATGCTCGTACAAAGTCCCCTCTCTGGACACATTCCAGCAGACGTTTTTGTCGTTAGCATTCGGAAGGGCCGTTTGGTTATGCTCTCGTTGAGAATGCGTAAATCCAAAATCGGCCTCACTCCCCCCGTCTTTTTGGGCACTAGGAAATAAGGCGAATATAGCCCTTTGTTCCTTTGCTCCCGGGGAACTACTGTCACCGCCTCCTTCGCCAAAAGTTCCGTAATCTCTGTCATCAGAGCGGCCACTTTGTCTGGCGTTTTTCATCACCGTCTCCACCACTCCCTGAACGGGGGTGGGGTCCGGTGGAATTGGAGAGCATAACCCTTCTGCAACGTCTGTTCTAGCCAGCGTGAGAGGGTGCAGCTTCTTCGCCACTGCCAGCAATGCAGAGAAAGTGGCTGGGCGCGAAGCTGTGTGCATCCAGTAGGAAGGACCTGTATTCCTCTATGGCCCTTACCGCCACTGTTCCCCAACATTGAAGTGGTGGAACAGCCCAAGGTGGGCCTCCCGTGAAAGGGAGAGGAACTATCAATGCGTTCTGAGAAAGAAAGAGGAGTAGGGACGTCGGTTAAACCCGTAACCGTCGTATTCCTGCCCTCCTTGAACGCATCGCGGGTCTGAATTGCGCTGACCGAGGCCACAGCCTGCGGCAGGGCACCATCCCCAGCAAGCGATTGCGTCATCTTAGGTGACTGCAATTCGCTATCCGAGCCCTTCACTACAGTACTCCTAGAAGTCTGTAGTATGAAGTCTCTATGAGGTAAAACAAGGCGGCGCCTTGATACCTTCTTAACTTTCACCTTCTGTGTGTGTTCAACTCTGCACCCCTGGTGGGTTGATTCACGCTCAGTGTGGTGAGTACTGGCTCGTTCTGTCAGGGGAGCTGATACTTTGGTTATACCCATAACGATAGTAATCCTGCCCTCCGTGAACGTAGCATGGGTCTGAATCGCATTAACCGAGACCTTGGTCTGCGATAATGCGCCGTCCCCAGATAGCTGCTGTGTTACAATGCCTGGGGGCGCCGATACTCTGGGCACCTTGGTGACCGCGGTAATCGGGCCCTCCGGGAACGCAGCATGGGTCTGGCTCGTACTAGTGGAGACCTTAGTCTGTGCTAGTGCGCCATCTCAAATAGCGGCTGCGTCCTCATGTCAGAATCCGACCGGGACTGCTGCCTTCTATGTAAAGCACTTCTTATACGTGAAGTGTGATGTTACGACCTGATTGAGGTCTTCTGGATACCTACTCTTAGTGCCTGTTCAGCAACGCACCCTCGGTGGGCTGAACGGCTCTTAGAGTGGTAAGGAAGAGAGGGTGAGATTTGAACGCTCTCGGACGTATTATGGAAAAGAGGCTCTTTTTTGACAAAGTCAGGTGGAGCCAACTCTTTATTAAACACATCAACAAAGGCATTTACATCAACACCCATCCCTTCAACCGAAGGGTGGGGGGGAACAGTGGGCACGTTCGACACCATCGATGCGTCCTCCATCCTCTCCCCCGCGTCCCGTCACGTACACCTCCTCTTGCCTCCCTTGGAGGGCCAGGTCGGCGTCCTCGTCACCTCCCTCGCCGGCTGTAGTGGGGCTACCGTAGCTGCTGGGAGGGCCGGGCCGTTCCTTGCTGCTCGTGGCCGCCGGATGACGCCGATTATGCCGCCTCGTCGTAGACCCCGGTCTACTTAGAGGGGCGGAGGTAGATGGCCTTTGGGGAGGAGGGGGGCCGAGTCGTCCTGCCAACGGCAGGTGCTTGGCCAACTGCTTCTTCTCCTCCTCTAACTTAGAAAAACGCTCCGTCGCCTCTTTGACTGCGACCCCAAAGAGGCCGTCGTCAGAGAGGGGGGCGTTCAAGAGAGACGTCCTGTCTGCCTCTTTCATGGATGTCAATGACAACCAGAGGTGTCGTTCCCCGACCACCGAAGTGGCCATGGACCTCCCCGCGCAGACTGCAGACGCCTGTGTCAGGTGGAGTATGGTGCCAGAATTTCTGGACGCCTCCTCCACTTCCTCCGGTGCCAGCTCTGTCTTACCCGTGGTTAAACGGGACAGAGAGGCTGCCAAGAGGGCAATGTTGTTAGCTGCTGCTACAGCTTGGGCTCCCAACCCAAAGGACTTCTCTAACAGCGACGCTGTGAGTCGGTCCTTCTGGGATGGCAACGTGGCCTTCTTGGAAGAGGGCCAAGGGCTCGAACCCGGTACGAGATACGCCGCCATGGCGCTCTCTAACCTGGGGATTCCCTGACCCTGAAACCTTCCTTCCACTCTCGTGAATGGGAGATACGCTTTTACAGGCGAACGCGCCGCTAAAGGTGCCTCCCACGAGCCCTCAACGTACCTAGCCAAAGAAGGCATGGCAGGAGCCACTGGCTCTGCCGCCTTCCTTGGCCTGGAATAAGGACCGCCCTCCATCATATCAACCTCCGGTGCGGAGGGAAGAGGGGGCAGCCTTATTACCAGCCGTTGAGCAGCTCTCTCAATGAGACCCGGAAAATCCAATCTCAGAGAGGCTGCAGCGAAAGAGAGAGCTTCTGATCTCTCAGAGCTCGTATCCCCTTCGCTATAGGGACTGCAAGCCCTCTCGCTCTCCAAAGGAAAGGGGGGCTTGAAAGTATGAGGGACGGGGTCCGACTGTTCCATTGGAATGCCAGACCCCTCCTCAAAGTCCCTATCTTCCCCCGAGTCTGCGCCGTCGGACGACACCTCTGAAGCAGAGGCTAGTATCGACAGCACATCCTCAAGGGGGATGGCCTCCCTGAAAAATGACCAACGCTGCTTCCTCTCCTTTAAAGAAAGGAGGGCGCAGGAGGCGCAATTCGGGGGACTGCAGACGCCTTCCTTGGCATGCTGGGATCCCAAACACACGAAACATAGGTCGTGGTGGTCACCGGCCGCCATGGAAGTGCATCTGCACTGAGCTCTGAAAAGAGCTTTTGGGGGTGGAAAATCTCCCGGTGTGCTCATTTAGACGACGTTGATGACTGGAATATCAACTGCGTTTTTTCGTCCTGAGTCTTCGTGCTTCGTCTCTTCTTGGCTCTCCAGTCTAGTCATCCAGTCGCTGAAGAAAAAGGGAGGCTGATTGAGGGGAGGCATCCCCTCTTATAGGGACACCTGTACTCCTATTGGCTGTAGGTGTGTGCATAATTTTGTCTCAGGCTGCTGCTGCCTTAGGGCAGAGGGTAAACCACTAGGAGCAGAGCTCCCCTATGGGGCGGAGCTCCACGATATAGAACTTGTGGAATATACACTGGCTGGAATGCGGCTTTAGCCAATCAGCATTCAGGATTAGACCCACCCGTTGCCTAATTTGTCTCAAATTCTTTTTAGTTGTATCCTGAAAAGATCTCTGATGTTCTGAATGCCCTAAATATATTTACCGTAACACTCAGCTACACTCATATCTAACCCCCAGCAATGACCGTCAGTCTTCACACACCTCAGCGCATCAAAATCACAAACAACCATGTCACTAAGCACACCTTTGCAGTAAAATTAGAGATCTTAAGTGAATATACTTTTTTCAGTATTTATATTGTTGAGATACTGGTTTCAGATATGACAATGTACACATTGTGACTGAGCAGTTTCCCCAAACAATTGACTAAATGTGAACGTATAAATCCACCTTGCAGGACTGCAATTAATGTATCTTTCAATAGGGAGCAGCAGTGTATATAGAAGTCCCTGTGACTGCTTCACCAGTAGAGTCGCAGCAACTTTTAGAAGTTGTGAAAATGTTCCAATTGTTCACTAATTTGACGAAGAATCGCTGAAAACGTTATTTCCTGTGATAGTTCATGTGTGTAGTCAAAATATATGTCAACAAAGGCCCAACAAAGACAATATGAGGCTGTTAAGAATCTATAACAAGGTAATACATTTATTCCATGTATATTACACATCTGTATCATGTTATAAATCAATTTCAGAATCATAGCGTCACATGCATCAAACAGGCTAGGTAGTCATCATCACTGGATCATTACTACTAACATCAACTGTGAGAAGGAGACCAATAGAGGAGGATCCTCCTTCTGCTAGATTGCTTCCTTTTAGAACCACACTAACCACGAAGTAAAACAGACTAGATGAAGTGTGTCACATTAGCTGGTTGGCTGGGGTGTCCAATCAGGTACGCACTCTCAGCTGTTACACTTAGTGAATGTTTCTGTGATTGATATACAAGGAATGTAAGACTGACATAAAATGTACTTGTTTCATTGTGTAGGTGTTTACCCAACTCATGTTGGTCCTCTGTAGCTCAATTGGTAGAGCATTGCGCTTGTAATGCCAGGGTAGTGGGTTCGATCCCCGGGACCACCCATACGCAAAAAATGTATGCACACATGACTGTAAGTCGCTTTGGATAAAAGCGTCTGCTAAATGGCATATTATGTTCACCCTTGTACATACACTATATATATATATATATATATATATATATATATATATATTAAACAGTATATGGACACCCTTTTCAATCAGTGGGTTCTGCTATTTCAGCCACACCCATTGCTGACAGCCATGCAATCTCCATAGACAAAAACTGGCAGTAGAATGCCCTTACTGAAGAGCTCAGTGACGTTCAACGCGGCACCGTCATAGGATGGCAACTTTCAGTTCGTAAAATTTCTGCCCTGCTAGAGCTGCCACAGTCAACTGTAAGTGCTGTTATTGGGATGTGGAAACGTCTAGGAGCAACAATGGCTCAGCCACAAAGTCGTAGGCCACACAAGCTCACAAAACGGGACCACCGAGTTTAAATGCGTATTGCACTTTAAAATCGTCTGTCCTCGGTTGCAACACTCACTACCGAGCTCCAAACTGCCTCTGGAAGCAACGTCAGCACAATAACTGTTCGTCAGGAGCTTCATAAAATGGGTTTCCATGGCCGAGCAGCCGCACACAAGCCTAAGATCAACATGCGCAATGCCAAGCGTCGGCTCTGGTGATTTGAATTGTGCCGCCATTGGACTCTGGGGCAGTGGAAACACGTAATCACGCTTTTTAGTGGTTCATGCAAGGCCCCTTAGTTCCAGTGAAGAGAAATCTAAACGCTACAGCATACAATGAAATTCTAGATGATTCTGTGCTTCCAACTTTGTGGCAATAGTTTGAGGAATGCCCTTTCCTGTTTTAGCATGATAATGACCCTGTGCACAAAGCGAGGTCCATACAGAAATAGTTTGTCGAGATAGGTGTGGAAGAACTTGACTGGCCTGCACAGAGCTCTGACCTCAACCCCATCGAACACCTTTGGGATGAATTGGAACGCCAGGCCTAATCGCCCAACATCAGTGCCCGACCTCACTAATGTTCTTGTGGCTGAATGGAAGCAAGTCCCTGCAGCAATTTTCCAACATCTAGTGGAAAGCCTTCCCAGAAGAGTGGAGACTGTTATAGCAGCAAATGGGGGACCAACTCCATATTAATGCCCATGATTTTGGAATGAGATGTTCGACGAGCATGTGTCCACATGCTTTTGGTCATGTAGTGTAATTATAGATTTGCAGTATCGACTACTGCCCATAGCAATATAATGGAGTTATACGGTATACACTGAGTATACCAGACATTAGCAACACCTTCCTAATATTGAGTTGAGACTCAATTTTTCAGGGCATGGACTCTACAAGGTGTCGAAAGCATTCCACAGAGATGCTGGCCCAGGATGACTCCAATGCTTTTCACAGTTGTGCATAGTTGGCTGGATGTCCTTTGCGTGGTTGACCATTGTCACGGTATACTTGTGGATGTGGTGGTGAAGTCAGGCGCAGGACACAGCGGATAAGTCAAAACGACTTTACTAAGACTCAATGACAAAATACAAAATAAATGGCCTCGAACACACAGGAGGTGAAAGCCTACGCGCAACGCGTAAAGATCACTAATGCACAACATATACCGAAAAAAGACAAACGACAGGCGGACACTAACACACAACTACAAAACATAACACAGTGAAACTTATAGGTGACATAATCAGGACAGAATACGAAACAGGTGCACTAAACTAGACATGACCAAACAAACATCGAAACATCAAACGGTGGCAGCTAGTAGCCTGCCCGAACAAGGAGGAGGTGCAGCCTCGGCGGTATTCGTGACAGTACCCCCCCCTTGATGCGCGGCTCCAGCCGTGCGCCGACCCCGGCCTCGGGGACGGCCAGGAGGACGCGGAGCAGGGCGCGTGGGATGGTTACGGTGGAACTCCGTCAGGAGGGAGGGATCTAAGATGTCCCTCCTAGGCACCCAGCACCGTTCCTCCGGACCGTACCCCTCCCACTCCACGAGATATTGTAGACCCCCCATCCGACGTCTCGAATCCACGATGGACCGGACTGAGTACGCCGGAGCCCCCTTGATGTCCAGTGGGGGAGGAGGAGTCTCTCTTATCTCACTGTCCTGGAGTGGACCAGCTACCACCGGCCTGAGGAGAGACACATGGAACGAGGGGTTAATGTGATAATCATTAGGCAGTTGTAACTTGTAGCATACCTCGTTCAATCTCCTCAGAACTTTAAATGGCCCCACAAACCGCCGACCCAGCTTCCGGCAGGGCAGGCAAAGGGGCAGGTTTCGAGTCGAGAGCCAGACTCGATCTCCAGGTGCGTATACTGGACCCTCACTGCGGTGGAGATCGGCGCTCGCCTTCTGTCTACGGATAGCCCGCTGCAGATGGACGTGTGCAGCGTTCCACGTCTCCTCCGAGCGCCGAAACCACTCATCCACCGCAGGAGCCTCGATCTGGCTCTGATGCCATGGTGCCAGAACCGGCTGATACCCTAACACACACTGGAAAGGGGTCAGGTTAGTAGAGGAGTGGCGAAGAGAGTTCTGGGCAATCTCTGCCCAAGGGATATAACCCGACCACTCCTCCTGCCGGTCCTGGCAATACGATCTCAGAAACCTACCCACATCCTGGTTCACTCTCTCCACCTGCCCATTACTCTCAGGGTGAAAACATGAGGTAAGGCTAACCGAGATCCCCAAACGTTCCATAAACGCCCTCCAGACTCTAGAGGTGAATTGGGGACCTCGATCAGACACTATATCCTCGGGAACGCCGTAGTGCCGGAAGACGTGGGTAAACAAAGCCTCAGCGGTCTGTAGGGCAGTAGGGAGACCCGGCATTGGGATGAGACGACAGGCCTTAGAGAACCGATCCACAACGACCAGAATGGTGGTATTCCCCTGGGAGGGAGGTAGGTCAGTGACAAAGTCTACCAAGAGGTGAGACCACGGCCGTTGTGGAACGGGCAGGGGTGTAACTTCCCCCTGGGCAGGTGTCTAGGCGCCTTACACTGGGCGCACACTGAGCAGGAGGAGACATAAACCCTCACGTCCCTAGCCAATGTTGGCCACCAGTACTTAACACTAAGGCAGTGCACTGTCCGGCCAATACCTGGATGTCCAGAGGAGGGTGACATGTGAGCCCAATATATGAGACGATCACGGATCTCGAGCGGCACGTACGTCCGCCCCACTGGTCCCTCCGGAGGTGTAGGGTCGGTGCGTAACGCCCGCTCGATTTCCGTATCGATCTCCCACACCACTGGTGCCACCAGACAAGACTCCGGCAGTATGGGAGTGGGCTCAATGGACCTCTCCTCTGTGTCATACCGCCGGGACAGGGCGTCTGCCTTACCGTTCTGGGACCCTGGGATGTACGTAAGCTTAAAGACAAACCGGGTCAGAAACATGTTCCACCTAGCCTGACGAGGGTTCAGTCTCCTAGCTGCCCGGATGTACTCCAGGTTACGATGGTCAGTCAGAATGAGAAAAGGGTGTTGAGCCCCCTCAAGCCAATGCCTCCACACCTTTAGGGCCTGAACTACGGCTAGCAGCTCCCTGTCCCCTACGTCATAATTTCGTTCTGCCGGGCTGAGCTTTTTAGAATAAAAAGCGCAGGGCCGGAGTTTAGGAGGCGTGCCTGAGCGTTGAGACAATACTGTCCCAATACCGGCCTCTGACGCGTCCACCTCCACTTGGAACGCTAAAGCGGGGTCCGGATGGAATGGATGGCCCCAACTCTGGACGTCCGCGGGTGGCCAGCAGGGTATCCAGACGGATTGACATGTCCACCAGCTGGTCGAAGGTGAGATTGGTGTCCCTGCAGGCCAACTCTCGTCCAACGTCCTCACGCAGGCTACACCGATAGTGGTCGATGAGGGCCCTCTCATTCCACCCCGCATCCGCCGCTAGAATCCGGAAGTCCAGGGAAAACTCCTGTGCGCTCCTCTTCCCCTGTCGAAGGTGGAACAGACGCTCTCCCGCCGCTTTACCCTCAGGGGGATGATCGAAAACAGCCCTGAAGCGGCGGGAGAACTCCGCGTAGCTGATGGTGGCGGCGTCTATTCCCCTCCATTCGGCATTGGCCCACTCCAACGCCTTGCCGGAGAGACAGGAGATGAGGGCGGAAACGCTCTCGTATCCCGAGGGCGCCGGGTGTATGGTTGCCAGGTAGAGCTCCACTTGAAGGAGGAACCCCTGACCCCCGGCTGCGGTGCCATCATATGCCCTCGGGAGCGAGAGCCGAATGCCACTGGACTCCGGAGCTGGTATGGTGGGGCTGGCCGATGGTGGTGGTAAGGTCGGAGGAGGTGTGGGCAAACCTCCTCTCTCCCATTGGCGCAGGGTGTCCATGACCTCCTGCATGGCGGTTCCGAGTTGCTGGATCCTGGCGTCCTGGTAGCTGACCCGATCCTCCAGCGACTCGGTTCCCGCCGTTGCTCCTGCTGACTCCATAGTAAAAAGGTGTGTTATTCTGTCACGGTATACTTGTGGATGTGGTGGTGAAGTCAGGCGCAGGACACAGCGGATAAGTCAAAACGACTTTACTAAGACTCAATGACAAAATACAAAATAAATGGCCTCGAACACACAGGAGGCGAAAGCCTACGCGCAACGCGTAAAGATCACTAATGAACAACATATACCGAAAAAAGACAAACGACAGGCGGACAATAACACACAACTACAAAACATAACACAGTGAAACTTAAAGTTGACATAATCAGGACAGAATACGAAACAGGTGCACTAAACTAGACATGACCAAACAAACATCGAAACATCAAACGGTGGCAGCTAGTACTCCGGGGACGACGAACGCCGAAGCCTGGCCGAACAAGGAGGAGGAGCAGCCTCGGCGGTATTCGTGACAACCATTCTTGATACACACACAAAACTGTTGAGTGTGAAAAACCCAGCAGCATTGCAGTTCTTGACACAAACCGGTGCACCTGGCACCTACTACCATACCCTGTTCAAAGGCACTTAAATATTTTGTCTTGCGCATTCACCCTCTGAATCATGTCTCAATTGTCTCAAGGATTAAGAATCCTTCTTTAACCTGTCTCCTCCCCTTCATCTACCCTGATTGAAGTGGATTTAACAAGTGACATCAATAAGGGATAACAGCTTTCACCTGGTCAGCCTATGTCATTTAAAGAGCAATTGTATTATTTCATATTGTGACGGTGATCCATAGTTGAGAATCCTGGTCCTTCTCTCCATCATAAGAACTGGAGTTCTCCTCTGCTGCCTGATCATCCTAATCATCATCTACACCACCAGGAAATAGATCAAGCTAAAGCCAATGTCAATAGACTAGAGATGAGTTTTGGAGTAAAGTAGGAGATACTGTATCATCGCTATGCATTACAAATTATGATTTATAGAGATTGCTTAGTTGCTCGTATTGCATTAGAAAAATATTAGCCTGCGACTTCTAATTCAATTACCAATATACCCATTGTAGAAGTGTTCTGTACATACAGTATGTCTGCATGAATGTTTGTCCAGAGGGCTTCTGCAGAGACAACCTACTGTTACCCAGCTAAGCCCACCCACGCATCATGCACTCAGTGAGCTGTTCACAGATACCTGAACACTTTGGTCTGCTGTGAGCTCAAGATGAAGCCATCTCTACGCTGTGGACAGGCCTGCTGGCCTCCTACACACTCTGTGGTTTTCAGCAGGATGTCTATGTGGTGTCAGTCAGTTACTTTCTTTCTTCCTTGCTCACACCAATGACAATTAGAAACAAAGCTCCATGTAGACTAACACAGTATCTTATCACTTACAAGATCATAGGTTTTATCAGTTCTTGAACTGTAATCATTAGTTTACAGTGTAGAGTAGAATGTGTATCCAGGATACAGCCATGAGCCCTACCCACCCAGGTAAACACCTGACCCCTACTAAACTATCAGGTGTTACACTTCATGTTTCTGTGAATGATAGTGAAAGTAAGACTGACATCAGGAGAACTGTAACTGCTGCATGTGGTGGAACCAAAGATATCTAATGCACACAACTGATGTTGATATCAAGAGCATACAGGTACAGTGGGGAAAAAAGTATTTAGTCAGCCACCAATTGTGCAAGTTCTCCCACTTAAAAAGATGAGAGAGGCCTGTAATTTTCATCATAGGTACATGTCAACTATGACAGACAAAATGAGATTTTTTTTCCCAGAAAATCACATTGTAGGATTTTTAATGAATTTATTTGCAAATTATGGTGGAAAATAAGTATTTGGTCAATAACAAAAGTTTCTCAATACTTTGTTATATACCCTTTGTTGGCAATGACACAGGTCAAACGTTTTCTGTAAGTCTTCACAAGGTTTTCACACACTGTTGCTGGTATTTTGGCCCATTCCTCCATGCAGATCTCCTCTAGAGCAGTGATGTTTTGGGGCTGTCGCTGGGCAACACAGACTTTCAACTCCCTCCAAAGATTTTCTATGGGGTTGAGATCTGGAGACTGGCTAGGCCACTCCAGGACCTTGAAATGCTTTTTACGAAGCCACTCCTTCGTTGCCCGGGCGGTTTGTTTGGGATCATTGTCATGCTGCTGATGGAAGGAGGTTTTCACTCAAAATCTCACGATACATGGCCCCATTCATTCTTTCCTTTACACGGATCAGTCGTCCTGGTCCCTTTGCAGAAAAACAGCCCCAAAGCATGATGTTTCCACCCCCATGCTTCACAGTAGGTATGGTGTTCTTTGGATGCAACTCAGCGTTCTTTGTCCTCCAAACACGACGAGTTGAGTTTTTACCAAAAAGTTATATTTTGGTTTCATCTGACCATATGACATTCTCCCAATCCTCTTCTGCATCATCCAAATGCACTCTAGCAAACTTCAGACGGGCCTGGACATGTACTGGCTTAAGCAGGGGACACGTCTGGCACTGCAGGATTTGAGTCCCTGGCGGCGTAGTGTGTTACTGTTGGTAGGCTTTGTTACTTTGGTCCCAGCTCTCTGCAGGTCATTCACTAGGTCCCCCCGTGTGGTTCTGGGATTTTTGCTCACCGTTCTTGTGATCATTTTGACCCCACGGGGTGAGATCTTGCGTGGAGCCCCAGATCGAGGGAGATTATCAGTGGTCTTGTATGTCTTCCATTTCCTAATAATTGCTCCCACAGTTGATTTCTTCAAACCAAGCTGCTTACCTATTGCAGATTCAGTCTTCCCAGCCTGGTGCAGGTCTATAATTTTGTTTCTGGTGTCCTTTGACAGCTCTTTGGTCTTGGCCATAGTGGAGTTTGGAGTGTGACTGTTTGAGGTTGTGGACAGGTGTCTTTTATACTGAAAACAAGTTCAAATAGGTGCCATTAATACAGGTAACGAGTGGAGGACAGAGGAGCCTCTTAAAGAAGAAGTTACAGGTCTGTGAGAGCCAGAAATCTTGCTTGTTTGTAGGTGACCAAATACTTATTTTCCACCATAATTTGCAAATAAATTCATAAAAAATCCTACAATGTGATTTACTGGAAAAAATTTCCTCAATTTGTCTGTCATAGTTGACGTGTACCTATGATGAAAATTACAGGCCTCTCTCATCTTTTTAAGTGGGAGAACTTGCACAATTGGTGGCTGACTAAATACTTTTTTCCCCCACTGTACATACAATGGATTCTGAAAGTGTTCAGACAGCTTTTTCCACATTTTGTTAAGTTACAGCCTTTACTAAATAGATTTTATTTCTCATCAATCAACACGCAATACCCCATAATGACAGAGTAAAAATAGGTTTTTAGACATTTTTGCAAATGTATCAATAATAAAAAACCAAAATATAACATTTACATAAGTATTCAGACCCTTTACTCAGTACTCTGTTGAAGCACCTTTGGCAGCCATTACAGCCTCGAGTCTTCTTGGTCATGACGCTACAAGCTTTGCACACCTGTATTTGGGGAGTTTCTCCCATTCTTCTCTGCAGATCCTCTCAAGCTCTGTCAGGTTGGATGGGGAGCGTCGCTGCACAGCTATTTTCAGGTCTCTCCAGAGATGTTCAATCAGGTTCAAATCGGGCTCTGGCTGGGCCACTCAAGGACATTCATAGACTTGTCCCGAAGCAACTCCTGCGTTGTCTTGGCTGTGTGCTTTGGGTTGTTGTCCTGCTGGAAGGTGAACCTTTGCCCCAGTCTGAGGTCATGAGCGCTCTGGAGTAGGTTTTCATCAAGGATCTCTCTGTACTTTGCTCCGTTCGTCTTTCCCTCGAGCCTGACTAGTCTCCCAGTCCCTGCCACTGAAAAACATCCCCACAGCATGATGCTGCCACCACAATGCTTCACCGTAGGTATGGTGCCAGGTTTCCTCCAAACGTGATGATTGGCATTCAGGCCAAAGAGATTAATCTTGGTTTCAACTGAACAGAGAATCTTGTTTCTCATGGTCTGAGTCCTTCAGGTGCCTTTTACAAAGGAGTGGCTTCCTTCTGGCCACTCTACCATAAAGGCCTGATAGGTGGAGTGCTGCAGAGATGGTTGCCCTTCTGGAAGGTTCTCCCATCTCCACAGAGGAACTCTGAAGCTCTGTCAGAGTGACCATTGGGTTCTTGGTCACTCCCTGACCAAGGCCTTTCTACCCTGATTGCTCAGTTTGGCCGGGTTGGAAGAGTCTTGGTGGTTGCAAACTTCTTCAATTTAAGAACGATGGAGGCCACTGTGTTCTTGGGGACCTTCAATGCTGCAGAAATTCTTTGGTACTCTTCCCCAGATCTGTGCATCAACAAAATCTTGTCTCAGAGCTCTACGGACAATTCCTTCGACCTCATGGCTTGGTTTTTGCTCTGACATGCACTGTCAATTGTGGGACCTTATATAGACAGGTGTGTGCCTTTCCAAATCAGGTCCAATCAATTGAATTTACCTGAGATTGACTCCAATCAAGTTGTAGAAAAATCTCAAGGAAGATCTATGTAAACAGGATGCACCTGAGCTCAATTTCGAGTCTCATAGCAAAGGGTCTGAATACTTACAGTATATAAATTAGGTATTTCTCTTTTTTATTTGTAATAAATTTGCAAAAAAATCTAAAAACCTGTTTTCGCTTTGTCATTATGGGGTATTGTGTAAATTCAATAGATTTGTTTATTTTTTATTTTTATTCATTTTAGAATAAGGCTGTAATGTAACAAAATGTGGGAAAAGTCAAGGGGTCTGAATACTATCCAAATGCACTGCATAATGTATGCTTAACTTGTATTTAGAACAAACTACATGAAAAATGTGTTTTAAAGAAATAAACCTTGATGGTAAATTGGGTGGTAAAGAATTACATTTACATTTTACATTTTAGTCATTTAGCAGACGCTCTTATCCGGAGCAACTTACAGGAGCAATTAGGGTTAAGTGCCTTGCTCAAGGGCACATTTGCGTCATTTAGCAGACGCTCTTATCCAGAGCGACTTACAAATTGGTGCATTCACCCTATAGCCAGTGGGATAACCACTTTACAATATTTTTATTTTTATTTTATTTTGTAATTTTTTTTTTTTTGGGGGTAGAAGGATTACTTTATCCTATCCCAGGTATTCCTTAAAGAGGTGGGGTTTCAAATGTCTCCGGAAGGTGGTGAGTGACTCCTCTGTCCTGGCGTCGTGAGGGAGCTTGTTCCACCATTGGGGTGCCAGAGCAGCGAACAGTTTTGACTGGGCTGAGCGGGAGCTATGCTTCCGCAGAGGAAGGGAGCCAGCAGGCCAGAGGTGGATGAACGCAATGCCCTCGTTTGGGTGTAGGGACTGATCAGAGCCTGAAGGTACGGAGGTGCCGTTCCCCTCACTGCTCCATAGGCAAGCACCATGGTCTTGTAACGGATGCGAGCTTCAACTGGAAGCCAGTGGAGTGTGCGGAGGAGGGGGGTGACGTGAGAGAACTTGGGAAGGTTGAACACCAGACGGGCTGCGGCATTCTGGATGAGTTGTAGGGGTTTAATGGCACAGGCAGGGAGCCCAGCCAACAGCGAGTTGCAGTAATCCAGACGGGGAGATGACAAGTGCCTGGATTAGGACCTGTGCCGCTTCCTGTGTAAGGCAGGGTCAGTACTCTCAATGTCGTAGAGCATGAACCTGCAGGATCGGGTCACCGCCTTGATGTTAGCGGAGAACGACAGGGTGTTGTCCAGGGTCACGCCAAGGCTCTTCGCACTCTGGGAGGAGGACACAACGGAGTTGTCAACCGTGATGGCGAGATCTTGGAACGGGCAGTCCTTCCCCGGGAGGAAGAGCAGCTCCGTCTTGCCAGGGTTCAGCTTGAGGTGGTGATCCGTCATCCATACTGATATGTCTGCCAGACATGCAGAGATGCGATTCGCCACCTGGTTATCAGAAGGGGGAAAGGAGAAGATTAGTTGTGTATCGTCAGCGTAGCAATGATAGGAGAGGTCATGTGAGGATATGACAGAGCCAAGTGACTTGGTGTATAGGGAGAATAGGAGAGGGCCTAGAACTGAGCCCTGGGGGACACCAGTGGTGAGAGCACGTGGTGCGGAGACAGCTTCTCGCCACGCCACTTGGTAGGAGCGACCGGTCAGGTAGGGCGCAATCTAGGGAGTGAGCCGCGCCGGAGATGCCCAGCTCGGAGAGGGTGGAGAGGAGGATCTGATGGTTCACCATATCAAAGGCAGCAGACAGGTCTAGAAGGACAAGAGCAGAGGAGAGAGAGTTAGCTTTTAGCAGTGCGGAGAGCCTCCGTGACACAGAGAAGAGCAGTCTCAGTTGAATGACCAGTCCTGAAACCTGACTGGTTTGGATCAAGAAGGTCATTCTGAGAGAGATAGCAAGAGAGTTGGCTAAAGACGGCACGCTCAATAGTTTTGGAAAGAAAAGAAAGAAGGGATACTGGTCTGTAGTTGTTGACATCAGTGGGATCGAGTGTTGGTTTTTTGAGAAGGGGTGCAACTCTCGCTCTCTTGAAGACGGAAGGGACATAGCCAGCGGTCAAGGATGAGTTGATCAGCGAGGTGAGGTAGGGGAGAAGGTCACCGGAGATGGTCTGGAGAAGAGAGGAGGGGATGGGGTCAAGTCGCAGGATTTTATCTGGAGAGAGAGGGGAGAAAGAAGTCAAAGCATAGGGTAGGGCAGTGTGAGTAGGACCAGCAGTGTCATTAGACTTAACAAACGAGGATCGGATGTCGTCAACCTTCTTTTCAAAGTGGTTGACAAAGTCATCCACAGAGAGAGAGGAGGGGGGGGAGGATTCAGCAGGGAGGAGAATGTGGCAAAGAGCTTCCTGGGGTTAGAGGCAGATGCTTGGAATTTAGAGTGGTAGAAAGTGGCCTTAGCAGCAGAAACAGATGAAGAAAATGTAGAGAGGAGGGAGTGAAAAGATGCCAGGTCGGCAGGGGAGTTTAGTTTTCTTCCATTTCCGCTCCGCTGCCCGGAGCTCTGTTCTGTGAGCTCGCAATGAGTCATCAAGCCACGGGGCTGGAGGGGAGGACCGAGCCGGCCGGGAGGATAGGGGACACAGAGAGTCAAAGGATGCAGAAAGGGAGGAGAGGAGGGTTGAGGAGGCCGAATCAGGAGATTGGAGGGAGAAGGATTGAGCAGAGGGAAGAGATGATAGGATGGAAGAGGAGAGAGTAGTGGGAGAGAGAGAGCGAAGGTTGCGGCGGCGCATTACCATCTGTGTAGGGGCAGAGTGAGTAGTGTTGGAGGAGAGCGAGAGATAAAAGGACACAAAGTAGTGGTCGGAGACATGGAGGGGAGTTGCAGTGAGATTAGTAGAAGAGCAGCATCTAGTAAAGATGAGGTCAAGCGTATTGCCTGCCTTGTGAGTAGGGGGGGACGGTGAGAGGGTGAGGTCAAAAGAAGAGAGGAGTGGAAAGAAGGAGGCAGAGAGAAATGAGTCAAATGTAGACGTAGGGAGGTTGAAATCCCCCAGAACTGTGAGGGGTGAGCCATCCTCAGGAAAGGAGCTCATCAAGGCGTCAAGCTCATTGATGAACTCTCCAAGGGAACCTGGAGGGCGATAGATGACAAGGATATTAAGCTTAAATGGGCTAGTGACTGTGACAGCATGGAATTCAAATGAGGAGATAGACAGATGGGTTAGGGGAAAAATTGAGAATGTCCACTTGGGAGAGATGAGGATTCCTGTGCCACCACCCCTCTGACCAGATGCTCTCGGGGTATGCGAGAACACATGGTCAGACGAATAGAGAGCAGTAGGAGTAGCAGTGTTTTCAGTGGTAATCCATGTTTCCGTCAGCGCCAGGAAGTCGAGGGAATGGAGGTTAGCATAGGCTGGGATGAAGTCAGCTTTGTTGGCAGCAGAACGGCAGTTCCAGAGGCTGCCTGAGACCTGGAACTCCAGGTGTGGGGTGCGTGCAGGGACCACCAGGTTAGAGAGGCAGCAGCCACGCGGTGTGAGGCGTCTGTGTAGCCTGTGCGGAGAGGAGAGAACAGGGATAGGCAGAGGCATAGTCGACAGGCTGTAGCAAATGGCCACAATAATGCAGAGGAGATCGGAATGAAATGAACCAGACATCAGGGAAAGGAGAGAGTAGGGCCTCCCTCACCAAAACTTCCACCTCAGAAACAATAATTGTTTCACTGAACCACCCGAACAAAAAACTCTCCCAACTTCCACCTCAGAAATCAGAATTGTTGCGAACTACAGCGGTTCAATGTTACAAGGAATAGACTCAACCTACTTTATTCAGCTAGCCAAATATGACACCATAGCTAACCAGCATGCCAGCATCCAACAGCACACAGTTTATGGCTACTGTGTTGACCCTGTTTGGAAAACGGCTGGCTAGCTAGCTTCGTGCTACCTACAATAACTACCCACAATAACTACCCACAACAGCCCACGATGCCTGACTATGACGCCATAGCTAACTAGCATGCTAGCATCCAATAACACACAGTTTAGCACCAATACTTGGTTACAACAAACCACCAAAAGTGTGTTAACACACTAAACAGATAATTCGTGTCCGTGTCTAGTTCCCTTCACAACGCAGCAAAAATTAAACGTTGGCTAGCTAGCACAAGTACATTGTAACAAGTTGCTACAGTACAGTTTAGCTGGTCGTGTTGGCTGGCTAGCAATGGCTACTGTGTTGACCCTGTTCGAAAAACGGCTAGCTAGCTAGCTTCGTGCTACACCCGGGACTGCCGAATACAGTGTTAACATACAATAACTTCTCACAACAGCCCACGATGCCTAACTATGACGCTATAGCCAACTAGCATGCTAGCATCCAATAACACACAGTTTAGCACCAATACTTGGTAACAACAAACTACCAATAGTGTGTTAACACACTAAACAGATAATTCGTGTCCGTGTCTAGTTCCTATCATAACGCAGCAATAATTAAACATTGGCTAGCTAGCACAAATATATTGTATTTAGGTGCTACAGTACAGTTAGCTAGTCGTGTTGGCTAGCTAGCAATGGCTACTGTGTTGACTTTGTTTGAAAAACGGCTAGCTAGCTAGTTAGCTTCGTGCTACTCCCGGCACAGCCGAATACAATGCTAACCTACAAAAACTACCCACAACAGCCCGCGATGCCTACCTACAATACCCTAACTACGATCTGAATACATAGTTAAGCCTTATTGGACAAAGCCCAAGCTATGTATAAAGCCAAACTTACCCGACGCCAGCTGATATTTGTCTTCTGCAATCAGTAGATGTAATTAAGTACAGTAGCTACTAACTACCTAACGTTGATGCCTCAGATGAGGTTAGAAAACGGCTGAAATGGTAGGTAGCTAGCTGGGTTAATTAGAGGTACTCTTAAGCGTGAAATAACATTGGAAACAGCTATCCACCGTTGCTAAACGTTACCAGTAGCTACCCGCTAGCTAGCTAGCCTCGTGCTTCGCCGGGCTACGCCGTAAACAATACTTACCTACAATAGTTACCTACAGAAACCTACAATAACTACCTAAATAACACCTAAATAACACCTAAATAAACAACCTACAATACCTAACTACAACTACCTACCTACAATCAAATACATGGTTTAAGCTTTACTCAACGCCATAAAAGAAGCCAAGCTTACCTCCTGCTAGAGAAAACACAACCTCTCCCGGCAGCAACAATGACTCGAGAATGATTGCCAAGAATGAAAAAAAGGATGTTGGATTATATTCTAATTGTTCTTACACAGACTATCTATCCAGATAAGAGTTTGAACAGAGTATTAGACAGCTTTCTTCCATCCAGTGGTTGCATATTATTAGCATTGGTCCACGTTCAGCATTGATTATATCCTGTAAGTGATTCTCAGTTTACTTATGAAGACCATGGTGGGCTGGATAAGGCATCAACAAAAATGACGCGTCCAGTTCAACCAATCACCAAATTGCCCACTGTATATATATATATATATTTTTTTTACTTGGGTAGACTTCTTCCACTCAAGACACAGTTAGTAACTTCAAAAAAGATCATCACACTCTGCCTGATATTTCCACTTCTCAGGGAGATGGGTAGGTCTAACCTTTATGTGCTTATAGGGGATACAGCCTAAATTTGAAGACACCCAGGATCTTTATTGATGCAATTCATATTTGTCTTTGTGTGTATTCTAGCTGTGGTACAAAAATCAGCCATGCGTCTTGTGTCAGCCAACATAGGAGACACAGTGACTTTGCAAAGCTTCCATGAAGGCAACTTGGCACTGCACTTATTGTGGTCCAAGCAAACCTTGGCTGACAATCTTCAGCTCATGACAACTAGTATGACAATAATGCTACATTCCACAAATAAATAAAACACCTAAGGATCTCAGACATGCAGCTCTCAGATTCAGCAATATATTATTGTGGGAGTTCATATTCCAACAAGGTGGATTTGGAGAAGGAGCCATTCTCATTGTTAAATGTACAAAATCTGAATTTAGAGAGAAAATAACTAGAAACTAGTGTTCTGTAACTATAATCATGATCATTTTTGCACTTTACATTTTGGATATACAATATCTTAATTAAATGTGAGCTATTCCCACAATCATACATTACTGTAGCTTAAGTTTTCAACAAATGTTGAGTGAGGACACAAAATAGGAAACACATTTACTGACATGAAAACCTTTTTGTCAAGTTTATCATCCAGAAACACAACCGTTGTACAGCAGTCTGTGTCTGAGTCAGTCCAGACAGGAGCCTCTGTAACTCTGAACTGTACAATACACACTGAGACCTGTGCATGAGAACACATTGTCTATTGTTTCAGACAAGGTTCAGGAGAATCCCATCCAGGAATAATTTACACCCATGGTGACAGGCGTGATCAGTGTGAGAAGAGCCCTGAGGCTGGGTCTCCTACACAGAGCTGTGTCTACAACCTCCCCAAGAGGAACCTCAGCCTCTCTGATGCTGGGACTTACTAATGTGCTGTGGCCTCATGTGGGGAGATACTGTTTGGAAACGGGACCAAGCTGGAGATCAAGGGTAGGTGATACATCTTACATTTCTGTTTATATCTATTGTTTAATCTATTGTGTCCAACTGTACAAGTTATTTAGATCACATAAGAAAACGTCCAATCATTTTCCCAGACAATGTTGCAGACCCTCTTCTCTTGGTGTACTTCCTGAGTGCTGCATTGGGTCTCTCATTTATCCTGATCATTGTCCTTGGTAGCATCATGGACATCACAAACAAGAGAAAGTGTCTGCAGTTTAGAGGTTAGTGAAGTCCATACCAAATAAATGAATGATATACGTATGTAGCAGGTTAAGTCCTTCAGAGAAGTTGCTCTCCTTTTATATCACCAGATGTATCTGTAGTGGAAGAAGGAGTTGTATCTTTATCTTTTCTGTCTTTCTTTTCAGGACCCGTCTCTCAGACAAGATGTCCAGCAGTCTCTTCTTCAGATGCAGGGGTAAACAGAATTTCTTATGTTGTATTACCATAAAAGGGAAGTATGAAAGGGGTTACAATAAAAACATATAGTAATACTTCCCCCATTTTATAATTGTTCATCACAGGCCCAAGATGCAGACAGTCTCCATTATGTATCTCTGAATCTGAGCAACAAGAAGAACAGGTCTAGAAGACAGAGAACCAACATGGTGGAGGAGATGGTGTACTCTGGGATCAGACAGTAGAACAGGATGAATGACACAGCCTTAATTGTTAATTTTATTGGCTGTAACTGTAATGAATTAGGTGTATTGCTTCTCTTCCAAACTCATTGACAATGACTTACTTGTGATATGATAAATAAAGCATTTAACAATAATCAAGACAAAGGAAGTTGAATGTATTTATTTAGGCCATACTCAGGCATCTTTATGTTGTAGTGATGAACAGCTTTTTCTCTTCTCATGCAACTAACACCCCCTCACAAACATAGCAACGTATTTAAAGGTTCTCTGATGTCATTTCTTAATTCGGAAGAAAATAAGACATGGCAGTACGCCTTTTACTTAGTAAACAAGAAGAGGATTCAAGTGTTTTAATTGTTTCGTCAGTTGTCTTTTAGTGGGGACCCCGTCTCAGCAAAGCCAGTATGGGAATCCTCATGCCAACACGTCAGACCAACAGGTTAGCAGAATTGCTGTATCAAGAGTGAGACTAGATAAGAGTATTAAAGCTAAATATCACAGAATTTGATCTGACCCAGAGTCTGAATTGAGTGAGTCTGTGTTTCATCCCCATACTGTAGCTCCACGGTGATGATGCTGCCCTAAACTACACTACCCTGAAGTTCACTGACAAGAAGAGTACCAAGCCTAGGAGACAGAGGAGAGAACAGTGAGAACAGAGAGAGGAAAAAACCATCTACTCTGGTGTGAGTCATCAAGACATGATGTGACATGTGAGGGTCATCCAATCAGCATCATTCTAAGTTAAGCCCCACCCCTCCTCTGAACTCCACTTTGATGTTGATTGTGCCCGTGTGAACTGGCGATTATATACTATACATTTCTCATTTGCAGTACGATGCCTTTGCAGGGGCCTAGCTTTGCCTAATATAAATGTAAAATAACAGCAGGTGTGAAAGCTGATGCTAGGATGGTTTCAGAAGTCTCAAATCCTCACTAATAGTGGATGAGGTTGACTGACTGCATATATTTGTTTTTGTAGAAGTGTACAACATTTATATAATGATTTTGCAAATGTCTGAACTCTTCCTTTTGATGATAATAGTTGTAACATGGAACTCTGTAAGCTGCCTTTACACTTGTGTGATAGTTCATTAAACATGTTTTTATTTTGAAGTTTAATGACCCAATTCTTACCACTTATCTGCACAAGGTATTAAAGGATCATATATTTTGTCAAAAAGATTCCAACCTCACCAGAGTTCACTTCCTCCTGAAAGCTTGAACTGCCTTCTACAGACATGAAGTGAGAAATACAATGTAAACCCCCTGTGTATGTCAAAGAGGACATATGTACCAGTAGTCTCAGCCACCCACCCAAATGATGAAAAAATACAAACCAGTAACTCTGACTTTACATCATTTGAAGGGCTGCTCTAACTATGGTATGCCACAGGACTCACGTTAGATTGTATTTTTTATCAGATGTTTTATGCCTGTTCAGACAGCCAATAGAATCCCTTAGTTCAGAGTTTCCTCCTACTTCATAATGATTACACGATGAGTGTCATCATATAAAAGGTGCCCCGTTGTCAGACCCACACAATATACAGTGCAGAAAGGATATTAAAATGATGATTATATATTGGACAATCTTTTTGTTTTACTCCAATTTTGGTAAGTAAGAAATATTCATGTGGATCCTTGTACTTTTTATGTCAGTCTTTTTGAATCCAATTGAATGACTATGTAGTCTGAATAATGATAATAATGTATCATTCTGTACTATACCTTTGTCTTTTATTTATTTAGTTTGTTTGCTTCACAGGTTGTGCACTTAACAAGAATGTAATCCAACCAGACCCTGTGATGGTTACACACCTTGGACAAAGTGTATCTCTCATTTGCTTTTGTCGATCTAATTTTATCGGTATCTCTTGGTTCAAGCAAACTGTTGGACAGAAGCCTCTTCTCATGGCATCATCATATTACCGCCCTCCAACGGCTTTTTATTACAACAATTTTACCAAGGACTTTAATGAGACTAAACATTTGAGTGTGAAGAGAGGAGTTGACAGCTGTAACCTGACCATCTCCAAGACAGAGTCAGGGGACTCAGCTACATACTACTGTGGTGTTATGTTAGCGAGTGATGTCACATTTGGAGAAGGAACTATTTTAATTGTCAAAGGTAACTTAAGTCAGTACCTAAGTGTGTTCATATAATGCTAAATTTATGAATCTAGCAGGAAAATAGAATGTACACACCATGATCTTACTCACTCTCTTTAGATTCAGGGTCCAACAGCATGTCTGTGATCCAGCAGTCTGTGTCTGAGTCAGTCCAGCCAGGAGACTCTGTGACTCTGAACTGTACAATACACACTGAGACCTGTGCAGGAGAACACAGAGTCTATTGGTTCAGACATGGCTCAGGAGAATCCCGTCCAGGAATCATTTACACCCATGGAGACAGGAGTGATCAGTGTGAGAAGAACCCTGAGGCTGGGTCTCCTACACAGAGCTGTGTCTACAACCTCCCCAAGAGGAACCTCAGCCTCTCTGATGCTGGGACTTACTACTGTGCTGTGGCCTCATGTGGGGAGATACTGTTTGGCAACGGGACCAAGCTGAACATTGACCGTTAGTGATATTTCTGACATTTCTGAAAATGTCTAACATTCTTTCACAGTGCTGTGAATAAATTGTATGCCTGGTTGAACAAAATGTCCTGAATTTCCTCTATCACTGTCTGTATTTCTACAGATGGTTGTAAGGAGGACCATGTTCTCTTGGTGTACTGTCTGGGTGTAGTGTTGGCTCTTTGTGTCATCCTCATCATTGTCCTTGGTTGTGTTTTGTATAAGATGACCAAGAAAACCTCTCTGCTGTGTAGAGGTAAGTGTTATCATTGCCACAATATATGCTTAAACTGTTGGTGCAGTATACATTACATGTTTTAGTCATGAAACTGGGTTAATTCAATGTATGATGATGATGATGATGATGATTCCACCATGTGTTTGTCTAATAGGAACGCAAACTCAGTCAAGTGGTCCGGCAGTCCCCAGTTCTCATAATCAGGTATGCAGACCATAAAGATATACACTGTAAACAGGTCCTTCTATCAAAATACCAGGTAATTTCCTGATGTCTTTGGAATTTGTTTTGCTATTCCTCTTAGGATCAAGAAGATGATGACACACTCACGTCGGTCCATTACGCTGCTCTGAATGTCATCCACAAGAAGCCAAAGACCCAGAGACAGAGGAGCGCCATGGAGAGAGACACTGTGTATTCTGGGGTGAGGTGCCAAAACATGGACTGAAACGTCAATTTTTGCTCTCTAATAACTTGCATTGATTTTGTGTTTTCTATACTATATGTACAACTATGGCTTTTTCATTGTGTGTTACAATTACTTGTATTCTGTCAATCTCCTGTTAAAAAAAAACTGTTGTGCATTTTAGATCCAATAAAACATTCATCTGCTTTCATATAGAGGCATTCATATTTTTCTCTGTTCTTAAATTTCACCCACAGATTCAGTTTGCAACAATCATATTAGGCTTGTGCTCAATGTAACAAAACTCTTTTTGTTTGCATAACGCACTGTAAATGTACATCTATTGACTAGTGTTTTAGTTTGTCTCAAACTCTTTTTTAGCTGGATCCTGAAAACATCTCTGTGGTGTTCTGAATGCCCTAAATCCCCAGCAATGACCTTCAGTCCTCACAACGCGCTCTCTACACACACCTCAGTGCATCTAAACCACAAACAACCATGTCACTAAGAGCACAACTCACTCTCTTCATGAGGAAAGCCTTGAAGGAAAAATAAACATCCTAGCGAATATACTTTGAACAGAATTTATATTGTTGAGACTGATTTCAGATATGACTACACATTGTGACTGAGCAGTTTTCACAAACTATTGACAAAATGTGAAGGTATAAGTCCACCTTGCAGGACTGCAATTCATTTATCTTTCAATAGGAGCAGCAGTGTATATGGAAGTCCCTCTGACTGCTTTACAATTAGAGTTGCAGCAATTTTAAGAAGTTGTGAAAATGTTCAAATTGTTGAATCGTTGAAAACGTACTTTCCTGTGATAGTTTGTGTGTAGCCGAAATAGCTGTCAAACAAGTGCCCAACAAACACAATGTGTGGCTGTTAAGAATCTATAACAAGGTAATATAGTTATTACATGCTTATTACAAATCAATAAGATATTATAAACCCATTTCAGCATCGTAGATTCACATGCATCTAACAGGCCAGGCATTCTACATCACTAGATCATTACTGCTAACATCCAATAAGCTATTATAAAGTGTAGCTTAGTTACCAGGAAGAGCCACAGCATCACTCAAAATAGAACTGGTAGCAGAGTGATCTCTACATGACGAAGACAATGACTCATCTGTTTAAATGTAGTTTTTTTTCCAGCCAAGAGACTCTGTGATTGAACTGTACATACAGACTGAGACCGTTTCAGGAGAACATAGCATTCTAAAAGTATTCAGACCCCTTGACTTTTTGTTAAAATTTTGTTACGTTACAGCCTTTTTCTAAAGTCGATTAAATTGTTTTTTTCACACATAAATCTACACACAATACCCCATAATGACAAAGAAAAAACAGGTTTCTAGAAAGAAAAAAACTGAAACATCACGTTTAAGTATTCAGACCCTTTACTCAGTACTTTCTTGAAGCACCTTTGGCAGCGATTACAGCCTTGAGTCTTCTTGGGTATGATGTTAGATCAGCTTTAAGTCCGGGCTATGGCTGGGCCACTCAAGGACCTTAAGAGACTTGTCCCGAAGCCACTCCTGCATTGTCTTGGCTGTGTGCTTAGGGTCGTTGTCCTGTTGGAAGGCAAGCCTTCACCCCAGTCTGAGGTGCTGAGCGCTCTGGAGCATCTCTCTGTACTTTGCTCCGTTCATCTTTCCCTCGATTCTGACTATTCTTCCAGTCCAAGTCGCTGAAAAACATCCCCACAGCATGATGCTGCCACCACCATGCTTCACCGTAGGGATGGTATTGGCCAGGTGATGAGCGGTGCCTGGTTTCCTCCAGACGTGATGCTTGGCATTCAGGCCAAAGAGTTCAATCTTGGTTTTATCAGAACAGAGAATCTTGTTTCTCATGGTCTGAGAGTCCTTTAGGTGCCTTTTTGCAAACTCCAAACGGGCTGTCATGTGCCTTTTACTGAGGAGTGGCTTCTGTCTGTCCACTATACCATAAAGGCCTGATTGGTGGAGTGCTGCAGAGATGGCTGTCCTTCTGGAAGGTTCTCCAAACTCCACAGAGGAACTCTGGAGCTCTGTCAGAGTGACCATCGGTTTCTTGGTCACCTCCCTGATCAAGGCCCTTCTTCCCCGGTTGCTCAGTTTGGCCGAGCGGCCAGCTCAAGGAAGAGTATTGTTGCTTCCAAACTTCTTTCATTTAAGAATGATGGAGGCCACTGTGTTCTTGGGGACCTTCAATGCTGCAGACATTTTTTGGTAGCCTTCCCCAGATCTGTGCCTTGACACAATCCTGTCTCGGAGCTCTATGGAAATGTCCTTCTGCCTCATGGCTTGGTTTTTGCTCTTACATGACAGGTGTGTTCCTTTGCAAATTCAGTCCAATCAATTGAATTTACCACAGGTGGACTCAAATCAAGTTGTAGAAACATCTCAAGGATGATCAATGGAAACAGGATGCTCCAGAGCTCAATTTCGAGTCTCATAGCAAGTAAGGTATTTCTGCAAAAATTTCTAAAAGCCTGTTTTCGCTTTGTCATTATGGGGTATTGTGTGAAGATCAATGAGAGAAAAAAATAATTGAATCTATTTTAGAATAAGGCTGTAACGTAACATAATGTGGAAAAAGGGAAGGGGTCTGAATACTTTCCTAATGCACTGTAGAGCTTCGTCACTTTATATAACTTTGAAGCGAACAACTCCAGTCTATGTGTAAAAGTGTTTGAGAATAAAAAATACAAAATCATTTAAAAGTATATTTGTTTTTTAAGTTTCAGACCTGTTGGGTGATCAGATTAAGCTTATTTTTGTCATCATTCTATCTTGCCTGACAACTGCTGTGATTCTGAGTGTGGTTGTCAACGTTATCCTCTTTGTTAGAATGAAGAGGTCACGATGTGAACACTGTGCAGGTACAGTAAAAGTCTTCATACTAATAGTAATAGTAAGAAAGGTTATAGATCATAAAGAAGGGTGAAGGCTAGCTCTCCTTTTACCACTTCCCTCTCTGGACATTGTTTTCATTTCACAAGCCTACTGTAGTGAATAAACAGTTTATGACTTTGCTGTTGTTTGCAAATGGTGTGTTAGAGGAAGTTGACTCAGCTTGTGGAAGCATCTGGAAAGCATTACTATAGGGGCCCCCTAAAACAGAGGAAGTCTGTTATGTGGCGTCCTGGGATTGGTTTATGGGGAAACCACCCATATCATGTTACAGATTATAAATACCATGGTTGAAACAAAGGACGGAGAGGAACAACATATTAGAGATTGGGTCAGTTGTTCTCCAGATGTCTGCAGGAGACTGTAAATTGGCGCTGAAATCTTTGGTATAATAAACTATTATAATCAAGGACAGTGTCAGCGGATTTCTTGTCCTCACAGCATAATTAGCATGGTTATTTAAATACCACACTACTTAATTTTGAAACAGAAAATATGACATACATAGTATGTTTCAAGTGTTTTGAATGTTTTATATTTTATCTATTAGCGGGGACCCCTTCTCAGCAGAGCCAGTATGGGAAGCCTCATGTCAACACGTCAGACCAACAGGTTAGCAGAATTGCTGTATCAAGAGTGAGACTGGAAAAGCGTATTAAAGCAAAAGATTACAGCATTAGATTTGACCTAGAGTCTGAATTGAGTGAGTCTGTGTTTCATCCTCATAGCTCCACAGTGACGATGATGGCCTGAACTACTCTGCCCTGAAGTTCACTGACAAGAACAGTACCAATCCCAGGAGACAGAGGAGAGAACAGAGAGAACAGAGAGAGGAAGAAACAATCTACTCTGATGTGTCACATAGACAGGATGTGGCAGTCCTCCAATCAGTATCACAGGCGGTCAGTGGCACCTTAGTTAGGGAGAACGGGCTCATAGCAATGGCTAGAACGGAATAAATTGAATGTTATTGAACACATCAAAAACATGGATACCATTCCATTCACTCCATTCCAGCCATTTTTATGAGCCGTCCTCCCCTAAGCAGCCTCCTGTGATCAGCATCATTCTAAGTTAAGCCCAACCCCTCCTCTGAACTCCACTTTGAGCTTGACTGTGTCCTTTTGACCTGGCTATTTTGTACAATTCTCATTTACTGTAGGATGCCATTGCGGGGGCCTAGCTTTGCCTAATATACACTACCTGTCGAAAGTTTTAGAACACCTAATCATTCAAGGGTTTTTCTTTATTTTTAATATTTTCTACATTGTAGAATAATAGTTAAGACATCAGTACTATGAAATAACACATATGGAATCATGTAGTAACCAAAAAAGTGTTACAAAAATCAAAATATGTTTTATAATTGAGATTATTCAAATAGCCACCCTTTGCCTTGATGACAGCTTTGCACACTCTTGGCATTCTCTCAACCAGCTTCATGAGGTAGTCACCTGGAATGCGTTTCAATTAACAGGTGTGCCTTCTTAAAAGTTAATTTGTGGAATTTCTTTCCTTCTTAATGTGTTTGAGCCCATCAGTTGTGTTGTGACAAGGTAGGGGGGGTATACAGAAGATAGCCCTATTTGGTAAAAGACCATGTCCACATTATGTCAAGAACAGCTCAAATAAGCAAAGAGAAACGACAGTCCATAATTACTTTAAGTCATGAAGGTCAGTCAATACGGAACATTTCAAGAACTTTGAAAGTTTCTTCAAGTGCAGTCGCAAAAACCATCAAGCGCTATGATGAAACTGGCTCTCACGAGGACCACCACAGGAATGGAAGACCCAGAGTCACCTCTGCTACAGAGGATAAGTTCATTAGAGTTACCAGCCTCAGAAATTGCAGCCCAAATAAATGCTTCACAAAGTTCAAGTAACAGACAAATCTCAACATCAACTGTTCAGAATAAACTGTGTGAATCAGGCCTTCATGGTCGAATAGCTGCAAAGAAACCACTACTAAAGGACACCAATAATAAGAAGAGACTTGCTTGGGCCAAGAAACATGAGCAATGGACATTAGACCGATGGAAATTTGTCCTTTGGTATGGAGTCCAAATTTGAGATTTTTTGGTTCCAACCGCTGTGTCTTTGTGAGACGCGGTGTGGGTGAACGGATGATCTCCTCATGTGTATTTCCCACCGTAAAGCATGGAGGAGGAGGTGTTATGGTGTGGGGGTGCTTTGCTGGTGACACTGTCTGTGATTTATTTAGAATTCAAGGCACACTTAAACCAGCATGGCTACCACAGTATTCTGCAGCAATACGCCATCCCATCTGGTTTGGGCTCAGTGGGACTATCATTTGTTTTTCAACAGGACATTGACCCAACACACCTCCAGGCTGTGTAAGGGCTATTTGACCAAGAAGGTGATTGATTGAGTGCTGCATCAGATGACCTGGCTTCCACAATCCCCCGACCTCTACCAAATTGAGATGGTTAGGGATGAGTCGGACCGCAGAGTGAAGGAAAAGCAGCCAACAACTGCTCAGCATTTGTGGGAACTCCTTCAGGACTTTGAAAATCATTCCAGGAGAAGCTGGTTGAGAGAATGCCAAGAGTGTGCAAAGCTGTCACCAAGGCAAAGGGTGGCTATTTGAAGAATCTAAAATATAAAATATATTTTGATTTGTTTAACACTTGTTTGGTTACTACATGATTCCAAATGTGTAATTTCATAGTTTTGATGTCTTCACTATTACTCTACAATGTAGAAAATAGTAAAAATAAAGAAAAACCCTTGAATGAGTAGGTGTTCTAAAACTTTTCACCGGTAGTCTACATGTACAATAACTCAGGTGCAGAGCATAATTTTCCCCAAAGTGTGAAAGCTGATACTAGGATGGTTTCAGAAGTCTCAAATCGTCACCAATAGTGGCTGAGGTTCACTGACTGGATATATTTGTTTTTGTAGAAGTGTACAACAAAATGTATATTATGATTTTGCAAATGTCTGAACTCGTCCTATTGATGATAATATTTGTAACATGGAACTCTGTAACCTGCCCTTATGCTTGTGTTATATTTCAATAAACATGTTTTTAATTCCTACATATTAATGGCTTGCCCAATTCTTACCACTTATTTGCACCAGGTATCAAATGATCACATCTTTATTTTGTCAAAAAGGTGCGAACCTCACCAGAGTTCACTTCCTCCTGAAAGCTTGAACTGCTTCTACAGACATGAAGTGAGAAATACAATGTAAAGCCCCTGTGTATGTCAAAGAGGACATATGTACCACTAGTCTCAGCCACCGACCCAAATGATGAAAAAATACAAACCAGTAACTCTGACTTTACATCATTTGAAGGGCTGCTCTAACTATGGTATGCCACAGGACACATATTAGATTGTATAATAATAATAATAATATGCCATTTAGCAGACGCTTTTATCCAAAGTGACTTACAGTCATGCGTGCATACATTTTTGTGTATGGGTGGTCCCGGGGATCGAACCCACTACCTTGGCGTTACAAGCGCCGTGCTCTACCATCTGAGCTACAGAGGTAGTTTTTATCAGTTGCTTCATGCCTGTTCAGACAGCCAATAAAATCACTTTGTTCAGAGTTTCCGCCTACTTCATAATGATTACCCGATGTCATCATATAAAAGATGCCCCGATGTCAGACCCACACACTATACAGTGCAGAAAGGACATTAAAATGATGATTATATATTGGACAATCTTTTTGTTTTACTCCAATTTGGGTAAGTAAGAAATATTCATGTGGATCCTTTTACTTTTTATGTCATAGTCTTTTTTAATCCATTTTAATGACTATGTAGTCTGAATAATGATAATAATGTATCATTCTGTACTATACCTTTGTCTTTGATTTAGTTAGTTTGTTTGCTTCCCAGGATGTGCACTTAACAAGGATGTAATCCAACCAGACCCTGTGATGGTTACACACCTTGGACAAAGTGTATCTCTCACTTGCTTTTGTCGATCTCAATTTATCGGTATCTCTTGGTTCAAGCAAACTGTTGGACAGAAGCCTCTTCTCATGGCATCATCATATTACCGCCCTCCAACGGCTTTTTATTACAACAATTTTACCAAGGACTTTAATGAGACTAAACATCTGAGTGTGAAGAGAGGAGTTGACAGCTGTAACCTGACCATCTCCAAGACAGAGTCAGGGGACTCAGCTACATACTACTGTGGTGTTATGTTAGCGAGTGATGTCACATTTGGAGAAGGAACATTTTTAATTGTCAAAGGTAACTTAAGTTACTTTTTAACATGTTGGTACTGAAGTGTGTTCATATAATGGTAAATTAATGAATTTGGAGGAAACTAGAATGTACACACCTTGATCTTACTCCGTCTCTCTCTTCAGATTCAGGGTCCAACAGCATGTCTGTTCTCCAGCAGTCTGTGCCTGAGTCAGTCCAGCCAGGAGACTCTGTGACTCTGAACTGTACAATACACACTGAGACCTGTGCAGGAGAACACAGTGTCTATTGGTTCAGACATGGCTCAGGAGAATCCCCTCCAGGAATAATTTACAACAATGGAGACAGGAGTGATCAGTGTGAGAAGAGCCCTGAGGCTGGGTCTCCTACACAGAGCTGTGTCTACAACCTCCCCAAGAGGAACCTCAGCCTCTCTGATGCTGGGACTTACTACTGTGCTGTGGCCTCATGTGGGGAGATACTGTTTGGAAACGGGACCAAGCTGGACATCGAAGGTAAACTGTGCTAAAACAAAATACAGCACTAATGTTCTCTCAAATGTTAAGAAATATCATATGTAAATCTACCACTTTCAATTGATAGTAGATTTAAAATATAACTTTTATAGCTAACTTTTATGCCAAAAGCACTGAGCTACAAATAATAATAGAAAATAATCTAAGTTTCAGACCTGTTGGGTGATCAGAGAAATCATATTTTCCTCATCATTCTATCTTGCCTGACAACTGCTGTGATTCTGAGTGTGGTTGTCAACGTTATCCTCTGTGTGAGAATGAAGAGGTCACGATGTGAACACTGTGCAGGTACTGTAAAAGTCTTCATGCTAATAGTAATAGTAATAATAGTTATAGATCATAAAGAAAGGTGAAGGCTAGCTCTCCTTTTACCACTTTCCTCTCTGGACATTGTTTTCATTTCACAAGCCTACTTAATTTTGAAGCAGAAAATATGACATTCACAGCAGTATGCCTTTTTATTAGTAAACAAGAAAAGGTTTCAAGTATATTGAATGTTTTATCATTGATCTTTTAGTGAGGACCCCTTCTCAGCAGAGCCAGTATTGGAAGCCTCATGCCAACACGTCAGACCAACAGGTTAGCAGAATTGCTGTATCAAGAGTGAGACTGGATAAGAGTATTAAAGCTAAATATTACAGCATTATATTTGACCCAGAGTCTGAATTGAGTGAGTCTGTGTTTCATCCTCATAGCTCCACGGTGACGATGATGGCCTGAACTACACTGCCGTGAAGTTCACTGACAAGAAGAGTACCAAGACCAGGAGACAGAGGAGAGAACAGAGAGAGGAAGAAACCATCTACTCTGGTGTGAGTCATCAAGACAGGATGTGACAGTTCTCCAATCAGCATCATTTTAAGTTTAGCCCTACTGACCTCCACTTTGAGCTTGACTGTGTCCTTGTGACTTGGCTATTTTGTACATTCCTCATTTGCTGTAAAATGTAATGGTCGGGCCTAGCTGAAGAGATTGTCACTGCATTGGCCTATTCTCTTAATATCAATGTAGAATCATTCAGACGCAGAGCATAATTGTCCAGCAAGTGTGAAAGCTGATACTAGGATGGTTTCAGAAGTCTCAAATCCTCAGCAATAGTGGCTGAGGTTGACTGACTGGATACATTTGCTTTTGTAAATAGAAGTGTAGCACAAAATACTGTATTTACAATGATTTAGCAAATGTCTGCACTCTTCCTTCTCATGATAATAGTTGTAACATGGAACTATGTAACCTGCCTTTATTCTTGTGTGATATTTCAATAAACATGTTTTTATTTCCTACATTTAATGACTTGCCCAATTCTTACCACTTATTTGCACCATGTAATACTATATTAGAAATTCTTCCACTTTGATATTAGTTTTTTGAGTAGATTGTTGACAAAAAAGATCACAATTAAATCCATTTGAATCCCACTTTGTAACACAATAAAATGTGAAGAAATCCATTGTTGGTGTAGACTTTCTATAGGTACTGTATGTGCCACTAGTCACATCAACTGACGCAAACGATTAATCAATACAAACCAGTAACTCTGACTTTACACCCTTTGAAGATAAATAGCACACCTTTTTGGTAGAATAAGCATTTTATGCATAATTGATTCATAGATGAATACAGACTGAATCTGTATGTAAGTTGGGAATCTATTGGTTCAGACATGGCTCAGGAGAATCCCATCCAGGAATTATTTACACTCGTGGAGACAGGAGTGATCAGTGTGAGAAGAGCCCTGAGGCTGGGTCTCCTACACAGATTTGTGTCTACAACCTCCCCAAGAGGAACCTCAGCCTCTCTGATGCTGGGACTTACTACTGTGCTGTGGCCTCATGTGGGGAGATACTGTTTGGGAACGGGACCAAGCTGGACATTGTCTGTAAGTTATATTTTTGACATTTCTGAAAATGTCTAACATACTTTCACATTGTTGTGAATAAATTATATGCCTGGTTGAAAAAAATGTCCTGAATTTCCTCTATCACTCTCTGTATTTCTACAGATGGTTGTAAGGAGGACCATGTTCTCTTGGTGTACTGTCTGGGTGTAGTGTTGGCTCTTTGTGTCATCCTCATCATTGTCCTTGGTTCTGTTTTGTATAAGATGACCAAGAAAACCTCTCTGCTGTGTTGAGGTAAGTGGTATCATTGTGAACAATATACACTGCATTCGGAAAATATTCAGACCCCTTGACTTTTTCCACATATTGTTTTACTTTACAGCCTGTTTTAGTCATGAAACTGGGTTAATTCATTGTATGATGATGATGATGATGATGATGATTCCACCATGTGTTTGTCTACAGGAACACACCCTCAGTCAAGTACTTCATCAGTCCCCAGTTCTCATAACCAGGTAGACAGACCTAACACTGGTCCAACTGTTGTTGATTCAATGTATTTTATCTTCATTCAAAATATGAAAATAGGCATTTACTTAAAGGTGTTGTTTCACTATAAATATATTTGTCTAATACAAAATGTTTCGGTTTTATATTTGTTATTCCTCTCGGAATCAAGATGCTGACACACTCCAATACGCTGCTCTGAACGTCATCCACAAGAAAGTAAAGGCTGGGAGACAGAGGAGTGCCATGGAGAGTGACACTGTGTACTCTGGGGTGAGACTCCAAAACATGGACTGAAACGTCAACTTTTGCTCTTTAATAACTTGCATTGCTTTTGTGTTTTCTATACTGTATGTATAACTATGGCTTTTTCATTGTGTGGTACAATTACTTGTACTCTGTCAACCTCCTTTTAACATTGATACTGTTGTGAATTTTAGATCAAATAAAACATTCAACTGCTTTCATATAGAGGCATTTTTTTATTTGATATTTTCCTCTGTTGTTAAATTTCACCTGAAGATTCAGTATGCAACAACCATATTAAGCTTATAATCAATGTAACAAAGCTTTTTTTGGGTCGCATAATGCAATGTAAATACAAATCTACTGACTGGTGTTTTAGTTTGTCTCAAACTCTTTTGTAGGTGTATCCTGACAACATCTCTGTAGTGTTATGAATGCCCTAAAAATATTAAACTAATCTCTAACCCCCAGCAATGACCTTCAGTCCGCACCACACACTACCTACACACACCTGAGTGCATCAAAACCACAAACAACCATGTCACTAAGAGCACAACTCACTCTCTAAATGAGAAAAACTTGAAGTAAAAATAAACATCCTAGTTTAATATACAGTCGTGGTCAAAAGTTTTGAGAATAACACAAGTATTGGTCTTCACAAAATTTGCTGCTTCTGTGTTTTTAGATATTGTTGTCAGATGTTACTATGGTATACTGAAGTATAATTACAAGCATTCCATAAGTGTCAAAAGCTTTTATTGACAATTACATTACGTTTATGCAAAGAGTAAATATTTCCAGTGTTGACCCTTCTTTTTCAAGACCTCTGCAATCCACCCTGGCATGCTGTCAATTAACTTCTGTGGGCCACATCCTGACTGATGGCAGCCCATTCTTGCATAATCAATGTTTGGAGTTTGTCAGAATTTGTGGGTTTTTTGTTTGTCCACCCGCCTCTTGAGGATCGACCACAAGATCTCAATGGGATTAAGGTCTGGGGAGTTTCCTAGCCATGGACCCAACATTTAGATCTTTTGTTCCCCGAGCCACTTAGTTATCACTTTTGCCTTATGGCAAGGTGCTCCATCATGCTGGAAAAGGCATTGTTCGTCACCAAACTGTTCTTGGATGGTTGGAAGAAGTTGCTCTCGGAGGATGAGTTGGTATCATTCTTTATTCATGGCTGTGTTCTTAGGCAAAATAGTGAGTGAGCCCAAACCCTTGGCTGAGAAGCAACCCCACACATGAATTGTCTCAGGATGCTTTACTGTTGGCATGACACAGGACTGATGGTAGCGCTCACCTTGTCTTCTCCGAATAAGCTTTTTTCTGGATGCCCCAAACAATCGGAAAGGGGATTCATCAGAGAAAATGATTTTGCCCCAGTCCTCAGCAGTCCAATCCCTGTACCTTTTGCAGAATATCAGTCTGTCCCTGATCTTTTTCCTGGAGAGAAGTCGCTTCCTCGCTGCCCTTCTTGACACCAGGCCATCCTCCAAAAGTATTTGCCTCACTGTGCGTGCAGATGCACTCATTCCTGCCTGCTGCCATTCCTGAGCAAGCTCTGCACTGGTGGTGCCCCGATCCCGCAGCTGAATAAACTTTAGGAGACGGTCCTGGCGCTTGCTGGACTTACTTGGGTGCCCTGAAGCCTTCTTCACAACAATTGAACCTCTCTCCTTGAAGTTCTTGATGATCTGATAAATGGTTGATTTAGGTGCAAGCTTACTAGTAGCAATATCCTTGCCTGTGAAGCCCTTTTTTGTGCAAAGCAATGATGACGGCACGTGTTTCCTTGCAGGTAACCATGGTTAACAGAGGAAGAACAATGATTTCAAGCGCCACCCTCCTTTTAAAGCTTCCAGTCTGTTATTCTAACTCAATCAGCATGACAGAGTGATCTCCAGACTTGTCCATGTCAACACTCTCACCTGTGTTAACGAGAGAAACAAAGGCCCAACAAAAACACTGTGTGGCTGTTAAGAATTTATAACAAGGTAATATATACATTTATTACATGCATATTAAACATCAGTATCATGTTATAAATCCATTTCAGAATCATTGCGTCACATCAATCAAACAGGCTAGGTAGTCATCATCACTGGATCATTACTACTAACATCAACTAAGTTATTATAAGTGTAGCTTAGTTACCAGGATGAGCCACACAATCACTCAAAATAAAACTTGAAGAAGGGTTATCTCTATGACGAAGACAACGACTCGTGTGTTTCAATGTAGTGTTTTAAAATTGAGTTCCAGGGAGTAGTTGAAAAAGTATGGGAGACAACCTATTTATTCATATCATCTCTCCTCTGTAATGTGTTGACCTCTTCTAGTGGTGTTGATAGCATGTCACTCACACCCAACCCCACACAGTGAACAAGTTGACAGGTACTCTGCAGTCTTCTGTAAGCCCAAGATGATGTCGTATCTACGCTTTGGTCAGGTGGGCCTGCTGGCTTTGTGCACACAGGACCCTCCTACCTGCTCTCTGTGTCTCTGTGTCTCTATGTGGTTTTCAGCAGGATGTCTATGTGGTGTCACTGTTGTTCTCACTATCTTTACTTGTTGTTCATGTTGCCCCTGACAGCTTACAGCCACAGCAAAACAGTTATTAATTAAACTGACTCAAATATATATTTAGTTATCTGAAATCAGTTACAAACCACAAATGACTGCTAATGAACCCTATTTGAACCCTCTGAGTTAAGCATCTCATTTGTGATACAGCACCATCTATTCTAACTTGTGGTCCAGGGGGAGGGGCCATTTTGTGATGATGTCATGGGAGAACTTTCAGTACATTCTCAAACAGACATGACTTGTGAAACACAAAGACTACTGTAGGATGCTCTGTGAGAAGGAGACCAATTGAGGAGGATCCTCCTTCTGACAGATTGCTTTCATTTAGAAACGCACTAACCAGAGAGTAAAACAGACTAGATAGGTATAGTGTGTCACTTCAGACATGCACTCTCAGGTGATATACTTAGTGAATGTTTCTGTGAATTATATTCAAGGAATGGAAGACTGACATGTACTTGTTTCATTGTGTAGGTGTTTACCCCACTGATGTTCACCCTTGTACATACACTATATATACAAAGGTATGTGGACACCCCTTCAAATTAGTGGATTCGGCTATTTCAGCAATACCCGTTGCTGACAGGTGTATAATATCGAGCACACAGCCATGCAATCTCCATAGACAAAAATTGGCAGTAGAATTGCCTTTATGTAGAGCTCAGTATCTTTCAACGTGGCACCTTTCTAACAAATCAGTCCGTAAAATTTCTGCACTGCTAGAGCTGCCCCGGTCAACTGTAAGTGCTGTTATTGTGAAGTGGAAAAATCTAGGAGCAACAACGGCTTAGCCGAGAAGTGGTAGGCCACACAAGCTCACAGAACGGGACCACCGAGTGCTGAAGCGCACAGCGCGTAAAAATCTTCTGTCCTCGGTTGCAACACTCCCTAAATAGTTCCAAACTGCCTCTTGAAGCAATGTCAGCACCCGAAGTCAGCACAATAACTGTTTGGTTTCCATGGCCGAGCAGCCGCACACAAGCCTAAGATCACCATGCGCAATGCCAAGTGTCGGCTGGAGTGGTGCAAAGCTCACCGCCATTGGACTCTAGAGCAGTGTTCTCTGGAGTGATTAATCACACTTCACTATACAGCAGTCAGACAGATGAATCTGGGTTTGGCGGATGCCAGAAAAACACTACCTGCCCCAATTCATAGTGCCAACTGTAATGTTTGGTGGAGGAGGAAATATGGTCTTGGGCTGTTATTCATGGTTCAGGCTAGGCCCCTTAGTTCCAGTGAAGAGAAATCTTACAAACACATCACACAATGACATTCTAGATGATTCTGTGCTTCCAACTTTGTGGCAACAGTTTGGGGAAGGCCCTTTCCTTTTCAGCATGGCAATGCCCCTGTGTACAACTTCCTAATATTGAGTTGCACTCCCCCTTTTGCCCTCAAACAGCCTCAATTCGTCTGTGTATGGACTCTACAAGGTGTTGAAAGCTTTCCACAGGGATGCTGTTGACTCAATGCTTCCCACAGTTGTGACAAGTTGGCTGGATGTCCTTTGGGTGGTGGACCATTCTTGATACACACAGGAAACTGTTGAACATGAAAAACCCAGCAGCGTTGCAATTCTTGACACAAACCGGTGGGCCTGGCACCTACTACCATACAACATTCAAAGGCACTTCAATCTATTGTCTTGCCCATTCATCCTCTGAATCACACAATCCATGTCTCAATTGTGTCAACGCTTAAGAATCCTTCTTTAACGTGTCTCCTCACCTTCATCTACCCTGATTGAAGTGGATTTGACAAGTTTTATCAATAACGGATCATAGCTTTCACCTGATCAGTCTACGTCATGGAAAGATACATTTTATTATTTCAGATTGTGACGTTGATCCACAGATGAGAATCCTGGACCTTCTCCCCATCATCAGAACTGGAGTTCTCCTCTGCTGCCTGATCATCTTCATCATCATCTACCTCATCAGGAAATAGATCAAGCTAAGGCCAGTGTCAATAGACTAGAGATGGGTTATTGAGTAAAGTAGGAGATACTGTATCATTGCTATACATTGCAAATGATGATTTATTGAGATTGCTTAGTTGCTCGTATTGCATTAGAAAAATATTAGCCTGCGACTTCAATTCAATTGAGCATCATCATCCCTGCTTATGCTGTATGTGTTAATTGATTGAACTGCTCTCCTGAAATCCCTGTGTACAGAATGTGCCTTCTTTTGCATTAATAAATATCTATTTAAACAACTGATAGGGACTAAAATAGACTTATTCCTTCTCGTGTGTTCTGTACATACAGTATCCCTGTATGAATGTTTGTCCAGAGGGCTTCTGCAGAGACTACCTACTGTTACCATGCTAAACCCACCCACGCATCATGCAGTGAGCTGTTCACAGGTACCTTAACACTTTGGTCTGCTGTGAGCTCAAGACAAGGCCATCTCTTTGCTTTGGATAGGCCTGGTTGGCCTTTCACTCACTATGTGGTTTCAGCAGGATGTCTACCTGGTGTCAGTGTGTTTTTCTCTCATGCTTACATTGTTGATCACGACCATAACAATTAGAAACACAGTCCGCTGACATACTGCATGCTATATAGCCTCTATCTTATCATATGGGCCAGTTTCCCAGACACAGTTTAAGCCGAGTCCTGTACTAAAAAGCATGTTCATGTTCATTCTTGAACTACGATAATTGATTTACAGAGTTTAAAGTAGAAGTTGTATCAATGTATACTAGGCTACAGCTAAGAGCCCTACCCACCCAGGTACACCCCTGACCCCTACTAAACTATCAGGTGTTACACTTCAGTTAGAGCATGATTCTGTGAATGATAGTTAATGAGACTGACATAAAATAGACTTGTTTTATCCTGTAAGTTATTCCCCCATATACACTCACGATGCTCCACCCCTGTTCACCCTGGTACATATCAAGTTCTGTTCTATGTATAATAGTCCTCCTATAGGTCATTAGGAGAGCCGTAACTGTTGCATGGGGTGGGGCCAAGTCTAAGGCACACAACTAAGTTTGATCCCAAGGGCATGTACAGCTACATACTGTATATGTAATGTATGCTTGATAATGTACTGCATGCTTATCAGACAACAGTGGTGGAAAAAGTACCCAATTGTCATACTTGAGTAAAAGTGAAAGTCACCCAGTAAAATACTACTTGAGTAAGAATGTCTTTATGAATGTTTGTCCAGAGGGCTTCTGCAGAGACTACCTACTGTTACCATGCTAAACCCACCCACACATCATGCACTCAGTGAGCTGTTCACAGTTACCTGATCACTTTGGTCTGCTGTGAGCTCAAGATGAAGCCATCTCTACGCTGTGGACAGGCCTGCTGGCCTCCTACACACTCTGTGGTTTTCTGCAGGATGTCTATGTGGTGTCAGTCAGTTACTTTCTTTCTTCCTTGCTCACGCCAATGACAATTAGAAACACAGCTCCATCTAGACTAACACAGTATCTTATCACTTACAAGATCATAGGTTTTATCAGTTCTTGAACTTTAATCATTAGTTTACAGTGTAGAGTAGAAGGTGTATCCAGGCTACAGACAAGAGCCTTACCCACCCAGGTAAACCCCTGACCCATACTAAACTATCAGGTGTTACACTTCATGTTTCTGTGAATGATAGTGAAAGTAAGACTGACATAAAATTGTCTTGCTTTATCATCAGGAGAACTGTAACTGCTGCATGTGGTGGAACCAAAGATGTCTAAGGCACACAACTGATGTTGATACCAAGAGTATACAAGTACATGCAGTGGATTCGGAAAGTGTTCAGACAGCTTTTTCCACATTTTGTTAAGTTACAGCCTTATTCAAAAATTTATTAAATTGATTTTATTTCTCATCAAACAACACACAATACCCCATAATGACAGAGCAAAAACAGGTTTTTAGAATTTTTTGCAAATGTAATAAAAATGTAAACCCAAAATATAAAATGTACATAAGTAATCAGACCGTTTACTCAGTACTTTGTTGAAGCACCTTTTGCAGCGATTACAGCCTTGAGTCTTCTTGGGTATGACACTAAAAACTTTGCACACCTGTATTTGGGGAGTTTCTCCCATTCTTCTCTGCAGATCCTCTCAAGCTCAGTCATGTTGGATGGGGAGCTTCGCTGCACAGCTATTTTCAGGTCTCTCCAGAGATGTTCAATCGGGTTCAAGTCCGGGCTCTGGCTGGGCCACTCAAGGACATTCATAGACTTGTACAGAAGCAACTCCTGCATTGTCTTGGCTGTGTGCTTAGGGTTGTTGTCCTGTTGGAAGGTGAACCTTCACCCCAGTCTGAGGTCATGAGCGCCCTGGAGTAGGTTTTCATCAAGGATCTCTCTGTACTTTGCTCCGTTCGTCTTGCCCTCGAGCCTGACTAGTCTCCCAGTCCCTGCCGCCGAAAAACATCCCCACAGCATGATGCTGCCACCACAATGCTTCACCAAAGGGATGGTGCCAGGTTTCCTCCAGGCGTGACGCTTGGCATTCAGGCCAAAGAGTTCAATCTTGGTTTCATAAGACCAGAGTATCTTGTTTCTCATGGTCTGAGTCCTTCAGGTGCCTTTTGTGAAACTCCAAGCAGGCTGTTATGTACCTTTTACTGAGGAGTGGCTTTCCTCTGGCCACTCTACAATAAAGGCCTGATTGTTGGAGTGCTGCAGAGATGGTTGTCCTTCTGGACGGTTCTCCCATCTCGGTCACCTCCATGGCCAAGGCCCTTCTCCCCCAATTGTTCAGTTTGGCTGGGTGGCCAGCTCTAGGAAGAGTCTTGGTGGTTCCAAACTTCTTCCATTTAAGAATGATGCAGGCCACTGTGTTCTTGGACAATTCCTTCAACCTCATGGCTTGGTTATTGCTCTGACATGCACTGTCAACTCTGGGACCTTATATAGACAGGTGTGCCTTTCCAAATCATGGCCAATCAATTGAATTTACCTCAGGGGGACTCTGATCAATGGATACAGGATGCACCTGAGCTCAATTTGAGTCTCATAGCAAAGGGTCTAAATACCTAAATAAATTAGGTATTTCTCTTTTTTATTTGTAATACATTTGCAAAAAAAATCTAAAAACCTTTTTTTTAACGCTTTTGTCATTATGTTGTATTTTGTGCAGATTGATTAGATTTTTTATTTATGTAATCAATTTTAGAATAATGCTGTAATGTAACAAAATGTTAAAAAGTCAAAGGGTCTGAATACTTTCCTAATGCACTGTATAATGTATGCTAATTTTTTGTTGTTGTAAAAACTACATGAAAAACGTATTTAAAAATATAAATTAACCTGTGATGGTAAATGGGGTGGTAAAGTATGATTTCCAAGAAGGAAAAAAAGGTTGTTGGATAATATTTTGATTGGTCTTACACAGACTATCTATCCAGATAAGAGTTTTAACAGAGTATTAGACAGCTTTCATCCAGCCAGTTGTTGCAAATTCCTAGCATTGGTCCACTTTTAGCATTGATTATATACAGTAAGTGATTCTCAGTTTATGGTGGGCTGGATAAGGCATCAACAAAAATGACGTGTCCAGTTCAACCAATCACCAAATAGCCCACTGTTGATTTCTTTTTTTTTACTTGGGTAGACTTCTTCCACTCAAGACACAGTTACTAACTTCAAAGATGATCATCACACTCTGCCTGATATTTCCACTTCTCAGGGAGACGGGTAGGTCCAACTTATATATTTCTGTGCTTATAGGGGGTACACCATTAATTTGAAGTCAACCAGGAACTTTATTGATGTAATTCATATCTGTCTTTGTGTGTATTCTAGCTGGGGTACAATCCTCAGCCATGCACCTTGTTTCAGCCAACATAGGAGACACAGTGACGCTGCACTGCTTCCATGAAGGCAACTTGGCACTGCACTTCTTGTGGTTCAAGCAAACATTGGCTGACAATCCTCAGCTCATGACAACTTTCTACAATTATGACAATAATGCCACATTCCACAATGACTTTGAAGGCAACCCTCACTACTTAGTGCAAAGTGGCAAAGGAATAAAAACACCTAAGGATCTCAGACATGTAGCTCTCAGATTCAGCAATATATTACTGTGGGAGTTCTTGTTCCAACAAGGTGGAATTTGGAGAAGGAGCCATTCTCATTGTTAAAGGTACAACATCTGAATTTAGAGAGAATATAACTAGAAACTAGTGTTCTGTAACTATAATCATGAGCATTGTTGCACTTTACATTTTGGATATACAATGTCTTAATTAAATGTAAGGTAATCACACAATAACATATTACTGTAGCTTAAGTTTTCAGCAAATGTTGAGTTAGGACACAAAATAGGAAACACATTTACTGACATGAAAAACTTTTTGTCAGGTTCAGGATCCAGAAACACCACCGTTGTACAGCAGTCTGTCTGAGTCAGTCCAGAAAGGAGACTCTGTGACTCTGAACTGCCTCTCTGATGCTGGGTCTTACTACTGTGCTGTGGCCTCATGTGGGGAGATACTGTTTGGAAACGGGACCAAGCTGGAGATCAAGGGTAGGTGACACAACTTACATTTCAGTTTTTATCTATTTTATAATCTATTGTGTCCAACTCTACGAGTTATTTAGATCACATAAGAAAACGTCCAATCATTTTCCCAGACAATGGCGCAGACCCTCTTCTCTTGGTGTACTGCCTGAGTGCAGCATTGGGTCTCTCATTTATCCTGATCATTGTCCTTGGTAGCATCACGAACATCACGATCAAGAGAAAGTATCTGCAGTGTAGGGGTAAGTGAAGTCCAAACCAAATAAATGAATGATATGCGTACAGTATGTAGCAGGTACAGTCCTTCAGAAAAGTTTATATTCTTTTATATCACCAGATGTATCTGTAGTGGAAGAAGTAGTTGTATCTTTATCTTTTCTGTCTTTCTTTTCAGGACCCGTCTCTCAGACAAGAGGTCCAGCAGTCTCTTCTTCAGATGCAAGGGTAAACAGAATTCCTGATGTTGTATTACCATAAAAGGGAAGTATGAAAGGGGTTACAATAAAAACATATTGTAATACTTCCCCCATTTTATAATTGTTCTTCACAGGCCCAAGATGCAGACAGTCTCCATTATGTATCTCTGAATCTGAGCAACAAGAAGAACAGGTCTAGAAGACAGAGAAGCAACATGGTGGAGGAGATGGTGTACTCTGGGATCAGACAGTAGAACTGGATGAATGACACAGCCTTAATTGTTAACTTTATTAGCTGTAACTGTAATGAATTAGGTGCATTGCTTCTCTTCCAAACTCATTGACAATGACTTACTTGTGATATGATGAATAACGCATTTAACTATAATCAAGACAAAGGAAGTTGAATGTATTTATTTAGGCCATACCCAAGCATCTTTATGTTGCAGTGACAAACAGCTTTTTCTCTTGTCATGCCAGCAACACCCCCTCTCACTCACAGCAACCTATTTACAGGGACTCTGATTTCATTTCTTAATTCAGAAGAAAATAATACATGGTAGTATGCCTTTTAATAAGTAAACAAGAGGAGGTTTCAAGTGTTTTAAATGTTTTGTCATTTTTCTTTTAGCGGGGACCCCTTCTCAGCAGAACCAGTATGGGAATCCTCATGCCAACACCTCAGACCAACAGGTTAACATAATTGCTGTATCAAGAGTGAGACTGGATAATAGTATTAAAGCTAAATATTACAGCATTAGATTTGACCCAGATTCTGAATTGAGTGAGTCTGTGTTTCATCCCCATAGTGTAACTCCACGGTGATGATGCTGCCCTAAACTATACCGCCCTGAAGTTCCCTGACAAGAAGAGTACCAATCCCAGGAGACAGAGGAGAGAGAGAGAACAGAGAGAGGAAGAAACAATCTACTCTGGTGTGAGTAATCAAGACAGGACTTGACATGTATGGGTCATCCAATCAGAATCAGCCCCACCCCTCCTCTGAACTCCACTTTGATGTTGATTGTGACCGTGAGAACTGGCGATTATATACTGTACATTTCTCATTTGCTGTAGGATGCCTTTGCAGGGGCCTATTGGATGAGGTTGACTGAGTGCATACATTTGTTTTTTTTATAAACAACATTTATATAATGATTTTGCAAATGTCTGAACTCTTCCTTTTGATGATAATAGCTGTAACATGAAACACTGTAACCTGCCTGTATGCTTGTTTGAAATTTCAAATAAACAAGTTTTTATTTTGAAGTTTAATGGCCCAATTCTTACCATTTATTTGCACCAGGTATCAAAGGATCACATCTTTATGTTGTCAAAAAGGTGCCAACCTCTCCAGAGTTCATTTCCTCCTGAAAGCTTGAACTGCCTTCTACAGACATGAAGTGAGAAATACAATGTAAACCCCCTGTGTATGTCAAAGAGGACATATGTACCACTAGTCTCAGCCACCGACCCAAAAAATACAAACCAGTAACTCTGACTTTACATCATTGAAGGGCTGCTCTAACTATGGTATGCCACAGGACACATGTTAGATTGTAGTTTTTATCAGATGGTTTATGCCTAATCAGAGAGCCAATGAAATCACTTTGTTCAGAGTTTCCGCCTACTTCATAATGATTACCCGATGAGTGTCATCATATAAAAGGTTCCCCGTTGTCAGACCCACACACTATACAGTGCAGAAAGGACATTAAAACGATGATTATATATTGGACAATCTTTTTGTTTTACACCAATTTTGGTAAGTAAGAAATATTCATGTGGATCCTTGTACTTTTTATGTCAGTCTTTTTGAATCCAATTGAATGACCATGTAGTCTGAATAATGATGATAATGTATCATTCTGTACTATACCTTTGTCTTTGATTTATTTAGTTTGTTTGCTTCACAGGTTGTGCACTTAACAAAAATGTAATCCAACCAGACCCTGTGATGGTTACACACCTTGGACAAAGTGTATCTCTCACTTGCTTTTGTCAATCTGATTTGATCAAAGTCTCTTGGTTCAAGCAAACTGTTGGACAGAAACCTCTTCTCATGACAGTATCAATTTATCCCGAAAAAAAAACAACATATTTCAACAAGGACTTTACGGAGAATAAACGTTTGAGTGTGAAGAGAGAAGTTGACAGCTGTAACCTGACAATCTCAAAGATAGAGTCAGGGGACTCAGCTACATACTACTGTGGTAGTATGTTAGCGAGTGATGTCACATTTGGAGAAGGAACAGTTATATTTGTGAAAGGTAACATCAGTTCCTTTTAAAAATGTTAAATACTGAAGTGTGTTCCTATAATGGTAAATTAATGAATTTGGAGGAAAATAGAATGTACACACCATGATCTTACTCACTCTCTTCAGATTCAGAGTCCAACAGCATGTCTGTGATCCAGCAGCCTGTGTCTGAGTCAGTCCAGCCAGGAGACTCTGTGACTCTGAACTGTACAATACACACTGAGACCTGTGCAGGAGAACACAGTGTCTATTGGTTCAGACATGGCTCAGGAGAATCCCATCCAGGAATAATTTACACCTATGGAGACAGGAGTGATCAGTGTGAGAGGAGCCCTGAGGCTGGGTCTCCTACACAGAGCTGTGTCTACAACCTCCCCAAGAGGAACCTCAGCCTCTCTGATGCTGGGACTTACTACTGTGCTGTGGCCTCATGTGGGGAGATACTATTTGGGAAAGGGACCAAGCTGGACATTGAAAGTAAGTGATATTTCTGACATTTCTGAAAATGTCTAACACTCTTTCACATTGCTGAGAATAAATTGTATGCCTGGTTGAACAAAATGTCCTGAATTTCCTCTATCACTGTCTGTATTTCTACAGATGGTTGTAAGGAGGACCATGTTCTCTTGGTGTACTGTCTGGGTGTAGCGTTGGCTCTTTGTGTCATCCTCATCATTGTCCTTGGTTCTGTTTTGTATAAGATGACCAAGAAAACCTCTCTGCTGTGTAGAGGTAAGCGTTATCATTGTGAACAACATACAGTGCATTCGGGAAAATATTCAGACCCCTTGACTTTTTCCACATATTGTTTTACTTTACAGCCTGTTTTAGTCATGAAATTGGGTTAATTCATTGTATGATGATGATGATGATGATTCCACCATGTGTTTGTCTACAGGAAGGCACCCTCAGTCAAGTACTTCATCAGTCTCCAGTTCTCATAACCAGGTAGACAGACCTAACACTGGTCCAGCTGTTGCTGATTCAATGTATTTTATCTTCGTTCAAAATATTAAAATAGGCATTTACCTAAAGGTGTTGTTTCACTATAAATATATTTGTCTAATAGCAAACATTTGGATTTTATATTTGTTATTCCTCTCAGGATCAAGATGCTGACACACTCCATTACGCCGCTCTGAACGTCATCCACAAGAAAGTAAACGCCGGGAGACAGAGGAGCGCCATGGAGAGTGACACTGTGTACTCTGGGGTGAGATGCCAAAACATGGACTGAAACGTCAACTTTTGCTCTTTAATAACTTGCATTGATTTAGTGTTTTCTACCCTATATGTATAACCATGGCTTTTTCATTGTGTATTACAATTACTTGTATTCTGTCAAGCTCCTTCTAACATTGATACTGGAAATGCATTTTAGATCCAATAAAACATTCAACTGCTTTCATTCAGAGGCATTGTTTGGTTTGCATTCATATTGTTCTCTGTCCATAGATTTCACCCACAGAATCTGCATTTTACAACCATGTTAGGCTTATGCTCAATGTAACAAAGCTATTTTTGGTTGCATCTATTGACTGGTGTTTTAGTTTGTCTCAAACTGTTTTGTAGCTGTATCCCGGAAACATCTCTGTGGTGTTCTGAATGCCCTAAATAGATTTAACTCTCAGCTAAACTCATCTCTAACCCCCAGCAATAAACTTCAGTCCTCACCACGCACTCTCTACACACACCTCAGTGCATTTAAACCACAAAAAAAACATGTCACTAAGATTACAACTCACTCTCTTCATGAGGAAAGCCTTGAAGTAAAAATAAACATCCTAGCTGAATATACTTTGAACAGAATGTATATTGTTGAGACTGATTTCAGATATGACAATGTACACATTGTGACTGAGCAGTTTTCACAAACTATTGACAAAATGTGAATGTATAAGTCCCCCTTGCAGGACTGCAATTAATTTATCTTTCAATAGGGGGCAGCAGTGTATATGAAGTCCCTGTGTCTGCTTCAAATCAAATCAAATCAATGTCGCCAGAGGGGAGGCTGCCGTTTTAGGGGCTCCTAACCAATTCTGCTATTTCTTTATTTTTTTGGCATTGTTTATAACTTATTTTGAGCATAATGTTGCTGCTACCGTCTCTTATGACCGAAAAGTTATTCTGGATATCAGAACAGCGATTACTCACCTCGAACTGGACGTAGATTTTTTCTTTAATGAGTCTGACGCGAACAATATAATGTTGCTCCCAGACAAGGCCCAAATCCCAGTCATTTACATGAAGAAAATAAGGAAATACAGGGGGCGCAGATCAGGGTGCCTTGTGAGAATTTGTCTGCGAGTGGATAACCTCTACCATCCGTTCTATTGGCCAACGTGCAATCACTGGAGAATAAAGTGGATGAACTCCGTTCGAGACTATCCTACCAATGGGACATTAAAAACAGTAATATCTTATGTTTCACTGAGTCGTGGCTGATCGACGACATGGATAATATACAGTTGGCTGGGTTTTCCTTGCATCGGCAGGACAGAACAGCTATGTCCTGTAAAACGTGGGGTGGGGGTGTGTGTGTGTCTATTTGTCAATAACAGCTGGTGCGCGATGTTTAATATTAAGGTAGTCTCGAGGTATTGCTCGCCTTAGGTAGAGTACCTCATGATAAGCTGTAGACCACACTATCTACCAAGAGAGTTTTCATCTATACTGTTCGTAGCTGTCTATTTACCACCACAACCTGAGGCTGGCACTAACGCGCTGTATAAGGCCATAAGCAAACAAGACAATGCTCATCCAGAAGCGGCGCTCCTAGGACTTTAATGCAGGCACATTTCAATCTGTTTTACCTCATTTCTACCAGCATGTCACATGTGCAACCAGAGTAAAAAAAAACTCTTGACCACCTTTACTCCACAAACAGAGACACGTACAAAGCTCTCCCTCGCCCTCCTTGGGCAAATCTGACCGTATTTCTATCCTCCTGATTCCTGCTTACAAGCAAAAATCCCAGTGACGCGAGCCTACCAGATGGACTAAATGCCTTATATGCTCACTTCGAGGCAAGCAACACTGAAGCATGCATGAGAGCACCAGCTGTTCACATCTACACCATCATCCTGGAAACCCTAGACCCACTCCAATTCGCATAACGCCCCAACACATCCACAGATCAATTACACTCCACAGTGTTCTTTCACACCTGGACAAAAGGAACACCTATGTGAGAATGCTGTTCATTGACTACAGCTCAGTTTCAACACTATAGTGCCCACAAAGCTCATCACTAAGCTAAGGACCCTGGGACTAAACACCTCCCTCTGCAACTGGATGCTGGACTTCCTGACGGGCTGCCGCAGATGGTAAGGGTAGGCAACAACACATCTGCCACGCTGATCCTCAACACGGGGGCCCCTCAGGGGTGTGTGCTTAGTCCTCTCCTGTTCTCCATGTTCACCACGACTCGTGTCCAAGCACAACTCCAACACCATCATTAAGTTTGCTGACGACATAACGGTGGTAGGCCTGATCACCGACAATGATGAGGAGGAGGTCAGAGACCTGGCAGTGTGGTGCCAGGACAGCAACCTCTCCCTCAACTTGAGCAAGACAAAGGAGATGATCGTGGACTACAGGAAAAGGAGGGCCGAACATGCTCCCATTCAAATCGACAGGGCAGTAGTGAAGCGGGTCAAGAGTTTCAAGTTTCTTGGTGTCCATATCACCAACAAACTATTATGGTCCAAACATACCAAGAAAGTTGTGAAGAGGGCATGACAACGCCTTTTCCCCCTCAGGAGACTGATAAGATTAGGCATGGGTCCCCAGATCCTCATAAAGTTCTACAGCTGCACCATCGAGAGCATCCTGACCGGTTCCATCACCGCCTGGTATGGCAACTGCTCGGCATCCGACCGTAAGGCGCTACAGCGGGTAGTGCGTACGGCCCAGTACATTACTGGGGCCAAGCTTCCTGCCATCCAGGACCTATATACTAGGCGGTGTCAGAGGAAGGCCCAAATAATTGTCAAAGACTCCAGTCCCCCAAGTCATAGACTGTTCTCTCTGCTACCGCACGGCAAGCGGTGCCGGAGCGCCAAGTCTAGGTCCAAAAGGCTCCTTAACAGCTTCTACCCCCAAGCCGTAAGACTGCTGCAAAATTAATAGAATGGCCACCTGGACTATTTGTAATGACCCCCCCGCTGTTTATTATCTATGCATATATTCACTTTACCCCTACCTTCATGTACAAATGACCTTGACTAACCTGTACCCCTGCACATTGACTCGGTACCAGTACCCCCTGTATGTAGCCCCATTTATTTTATTTTTTTAACTTTAGTTTATTTACTAAATATTTTCTTAACTCTATTTTCTTAAAACTGCAATGTTGGTTAAGGGCTTGTAAGTAAGCATTTCACAGAAAAGTTTACACCTGTTGAATTCGGCGCCTGTGACTAATAACATTTGATTTGATTATGTGACTGCTTCACCAGTAGAGTCGCAGCAACTTTTAGAAGTTGTGAAAATGTTCAAATTGTTCACTAATTTGACGAAGAATCGTTGAAAACGTACTTTCCTGTGATCGTTAATGTGTGTAGTCATAATATCTGTCAACAAAAACCCATCAAAGACACTGTGTGGCTGTTAAGAATCTATAACAAGGTAATATATACCTTTATTACATGCATATTACACATCTGTATCATGTTATGAATCCATATCAGCATCATAGCGTCACATGCATCAAACAGGCTAGGTAGTCATCATCACTGGATCATTACTACTAACATCAACTAAGTTATTATAAAGCGTAGCTTAGTTACCAGGAGGAGCCACATAATCACTCATAATAAAACTGGTAGTAGAGTGATCTCTATATGACGAATACAATGACTCATGTTTGTGTGTAGTTTTGTATGGGAGACAACATTTTTATTCAAGTCATCTGTCCTCTGTAATGTGTTGTCCTCTTTTAGTTAGGATGTCACCCAAACCCACCCCACACAGTGAACAAATTCACAGGTACTCTGCAGTCTTCTGTAAGCCCAAGATGAGGTCATATCTGCGCTTTGGTCAGGTAGCCTGCTGGCTTTGTGCACACAGGACCCTCCTACCTGCTCTCTGTGTCTCTGTGTCTCTATGTGGTTTTCAGAAGGATGTCTATGTGGTGTCACTGTTGTTCTCACTATCTTTACTTGTTGTTCATGTTGCCCCTGACAGCTTACAGCCACAGCAAAACAGTTATTAATAAAACTGACTGCAATATATATTTTGTTATCTGAAATCAGTTACAAACCACAAGTTCCTGCTAACAAACCCTATTTGAACCCTCTGAGTTAAGCATCTCATGTGTGATGCAACACCATCTAGTCTAAGTTGTGGTCCAGGGGGAGGGGCCATTTTGTGATGATGTCATGGGAGAACTTTCAGTACATTCTCAAACAGACATGACTTGTGAAGCACAAAGACTACTGCAGGGTGCTCTGTGAGAAGGAGACCAATAGAGGAGGATCCTCCTTCTGACAGATTGCTTCCTTTTAGAACCACACTAACCACAGAGTAAAACAGACTAGATAAAGTGTGTCACATTAGCTGGTTGGCTGTGGTGTCCAATCAGGTATGGCTCTTTCAGGTGTTACACTTAGTGAATGTTTCTGTGAATGATGAACAATGAATGTAAGACTGACATAAAATGTACTTGTTTCATTGTGTAGGTGTTTACCCTACTCCTGTTCACCCTTGTACTTCCACTACACAAAAGCATGTGGACACCCCTATTTCAGCCACACCCATTGTGGACAGGTGTAAAATTGAGCACACACATGCAATTTCCATAGACAAACATTGGCAGTAGAATGGCATAACTGAAGACCTCTGTGACTTTCAACCTGGCACCGTCATAGGATGCCACATTTCTGCCCTGCCAGAGCTGCCCCGGTCAACTGTAAGTGCTGTTATTGTGAAGTGGAAACGTCAAAGAGCAACAACGGCTCAGTTGTTGTGGTAGGCCACACAAGCTCACAGAACGGGACCACTAAGTGCTGAAGCACATAGCGCGTAAAAATAATCTGTCCTCAGTTGCAACACTCACTACCGAGTTCCAAACTGCATCTGGAAGCAACGTCAGCACCCGCCGACAGAGTATCATGAAATGGGTTTCCTTGGCCGAGCAGCCTAAGCCTAAGATCACAGTGCGCAATGCCAAGCGTCGGCTGGAGTGGTGTAAAGCTCGCCGCCATTGGACTCTGGAGCAGTGGATACGTGTTCTCTGGAGTGATTAATCACGCTTCACTATCTGGCAGTCCGATGGACAAATTTGGGTTTGGCGGATGCCAGAAAAATGCTACCTGCCCCAATTCATAGTGCCAACTGTAATGTTTGGTGGAGGAGGAATAATGGTCTGTGGCAGTTTTTCATGGTTCGGGCTAGGCCATTTATTTCCAGTGAAGGGAAATCTTAAAGCTACATCATACAATGACATTCTAGATGATTCTGTGCTTCCAACTTTGTGGCAACAGTTTGGGGATGGCCCTTTCCTGTTCCAGCATGACAACGCCCATGTGCACAAAGTGAGGTCCATACAGAAATGGTTTGTCGAGATCAGTGTGGAAGACCTTGACTGGCCTGCGCAGTGCCCTGACCTCAACACTATCGAACACATTTGGAATTAATTGGAACACCGACTGTGAGCCAGGCCTGATCACCCAACATCAGTGCTGGACCTCACTAATGTTCTTGTGGCTGAATGGAAGCAAGTCCCTGCAGCAATGTTCCAACATCTAGTGGAAAGCCTTCCGAGAAGAGTGGAGGCCGTTATAGAGTGAGGGAAAAATGTATTTGATCCCCTGCTGATTTTGTACGTTTGCCCACTGACAAATAAATGATCAGTCTATAATTTTAATGGTAGGTTGATTTGAACAGTGAGAGACAGAATAACAACAAAAAAATCCAGAAAAACGAATGTCAAAAATGTTATAAATTGATTTGCATTTTAATGAGGGAAATAAGTATTTGACCCCCTCTCAATCAGAAAGATTTCTGGCTCCCAGGTGCCTTTTATACAGGTAACGAGCTGAGATTAGGAGCACACTCTTAAAGGGAGTGTATAAACTCTCAGCTTGTTACGTGTATAAAAGACACCTGTCCACAGAAGCAATCAATCAATCAGATTCCAAACTCTCCACCATGGACAAGACCAAAGAGCTCTCCAAGGATATCAGGGACAAGATTGTAGACCTACACAAGGCTGGAATGGGCTACAAGACCATCGCCAAGCAGCTTGGTGAGAAGGTGACAACAGTTGGTGCGATTATTCGCAAATGGAAGAAACACAAAAGACCTGTCAATCTCCCTCGGCCTGGGGCTCCATGCAAGATCTCACCTCGTGGAGTTGCAATGATCATGAGAACGGTGAGGAATCAGCCCAGAACTACACGGGAGGATCTTGTCAATGATCTCAAGGCAGCTGGGACCATACTCACCAAGAAAACAATTGGTAACACACTACGCCATAAAGGACTGAAATCCTGCAGCGCCCACAAGGTCCCCCTGCTCAAGAAAGCACATATACAGGCCCGTCTGAAGTTTGCCAATGAACATCTGAATGATTCAGAGGAGAACTGGGTGAAAGTGTTGTGGTCAGATGAGACCAAAATGGAGCTCTTTGGCATCAAATCAACTTGCCGTGTTTGGAGGAGGAGGAATGCTGCCTATGACCCCAAGAACACCATCCCCACTGTCAAACATGGAGGTGGAAACATTATGCTTTGGGGGTGTTTTTCTGCTAAGGGGACAGGACAAATTCACCGCATCAATGGGACGATGGACGGGGCCATGTACCGTCAAATCTTGGATGAGAACCTCCTTCCCTCAGCCAGGGCATTGAAAATGGGTCGTGGATGGGTATTCCAGCATGACAATGACCCAAAACACATGGCCAAGGCAACAAAGGAGTGGCTCAAGGAGAAGCACATTAAGGTCCAGGAGTGGCTTAGCCAGTCTCCAGACCTTAATCCCATAGAAAATCTGTGGAGGGAGATGAAGGTTCGAGTTGCCAAACGTCAGCCTCGAAACCTTAATGACTTAGAGAAGATCTGCAAAGAGTGGGGCAAAATCCCTCCTGAGATGTGTGCAAACCTGGTGGCCAACTACAAGAAACGTCTGACCTCTGTGATTGCCAACATGGGATTTGCCACCAAGTATTAAGTCATGTTTTGCAGAGGGGTCAAATACTTATTTCCCTCATTAAAATGCAAATCAATTTACAACATTTTTGACATGCGTTTTTTCTGGATTTTTGTTTTGTTATTCTGTCTCTCACTGTTCAAGTAAACCTACCATTAAAATTATAGACTGATCATTTCTTTGTCAGTTGGCAAACGTACAAAATCAGCAGGGGATCAAATACTTTTTTCCCTCACTGTAGCTGCAAAGGGGGGACTAGCTCCTTATTAATACCCCCCTTTTGCCCTCAGAACATCCTCAATTCTTCTGTGCATGGACTCTGTAAGGTGTAGAAAGCGTTCCACAGGGATGCTGGCCCATGCTGACTCCAATGCTTCAAACAGTTGTGTCAAGTTGGCTTGATGTCCTTTGGGTGGTGGACCATTCTTGATACACACAGGAAACTGATGAGTGTGAAAAACCCAGCAGCGTTGCAGTTCTTGACACAGACCAGTGCTCCTGGCACCTTGTTGATAGTCAAAAACCCAGCAGCGTTGCAATTCTTGACACAAACCGTTGCACCTGGCACCTATTACCATACCCTGTTCAAAGGCACTTTAATATTTTATCTTGCCCATTCACCCTCTGAATCACACAATCCATGTCTCAATTGTCTCAAGGCTTAAAAAATATTATTTATTCTGTCTCCTCCCCTTCAATTACCCTGATTGAAGTGGATTTAACAAGTAACATCAAAAACAGATCTTAGCTTTCACCTGGTCAGTCTATGTCATGGAAAGAGCAATTGTATTTTTGTTTATGCTATATGTGTTAACTGATTGATCTGCTCTCCTGAAATCCCTGTGTACAGAATGTGCCTTTTTGCATTAATAAATATATATTTAAACAACTGATACGGACTAAAATAGACTTCTTCCATCGCTTGGGTTCTGTACATAAAGTATGCCTCTATGAATGTTTGTCCAGAGGGCTTCTGCGGAGACAACCTACTGTTACCATGCTAAACACACCCACACATCATGCACTCAGTGAGCTGTTCACAGATACCTGAACACTTTGGTCTGCTGTGAGCTCAAGATGAAGCCATCTCTACGCTGTGGACAGGCCTGCTGGCCTTGTACACACCCTGTGGTTTTCAGCAGGATGTCTATGTAGTGTCAGTCAGTTGGTCTCATTGTTCGTTGTTCACGCCAATGACAATTGAAACACAGCTCCATCTAGACTAACACAGTATCTTATCACTTACAAGATCATAGGTTTTATCAGTTCTTGAACTTTAATCATTAGTTTACAGAGTGTAGAGTAGAAGGTGTATCCAGGCTACAGCCAAGAGCCCTACCCACCAAGGTAAACACCTGACCCATACTAAACTATCAGGTGTTACACTTCATGTTTCTGTGAATGATAGTGAAAGTAAGACTGACATAAAATAGACCTGCTTCATCCTGTAGGTGTTTTCCCCTTATACAGTCATAATGCTCCACCCCTATTCATGCTGTACATACAGTACCAAGTCATGTTCTATGTATAACAGTCCTCCTATAGGTCATCAGGAGCACCGTAACTGCTGCATGTGGTGGGGCCAAAGACATCTAAGGCACACAACTGAATTTCATACCGAGAGCATACAGGCACATATAATGTATGCTTAAAAAATGTACAAGTACAAACTACATGAAAAATCTATAAAGAAAAAACAACAACACGTGATGGTAAATCGGGTGATAAAGTATGATTGCCATGAAAGAAAAAAAGGTTGTTGGATGATATTTTAATTGTTCTTACACAGACTATCTATCCAGATAAGAGTTTTAACAGAGTATTAGACAGCTTTCATCCAGCCAGTTGTTGCAAATTCCTAGCATTGGTCCACTTTTAGCATTGATTATATACAGTAAGTGATTCTCAGTTCATGGTGGGCTGGATAAGGCATCAACAAAAATGACGTGTCCAGTTCAACCAATCACCAAATAGCCCACTGTTGATTTCTTTTTTTTTACTTGGGTAGACTTCTTCCACTCAAGACACAGTTACTAACTTCAAAGATGATCATCACACTCTGTCTGATATTTCCACTTCTCAGGGAGATGGGTAGGTCCAACTTGTAAATTTCTGTGCTTATAGGGGGTACACCCTACATTTGAAGACACCCAAGAACTTTATTGATGCAATTCATATTTGTCTTTGTGTGTATTCTAGCTGCGGTACAATCCTCAGTCATGCGCTTTGTGTCAACCAACATAGGAGACACAGTGACTTTACACTGCTTCCATGAAGGAAACTTGGCACTGCACTTCTTGTGGTTCAAGCAAACCTTGGGTGACAATTTTCAGCTCATGACAACTTTTTACAAGTTTGACAATAATGCTACACTCCACAATGAATTTAAAGGCAACCCTCGCTTCCCAGTGCAAAGTGGTAAAGGAATGAAACACCTAAGGATCTCAGACATGCAGCTCATCAATATATTACTATGGGAGTTCTTATTCCAACAAGGTGGATTTGGAGAAGGAGCCATTCTCATTGTTAAAGGTACAAAATCTGAATTTAGAGAGAAATAACTAGAAACTGCTGTTCTGCAACAATAATCTTGAGCATTGTTGCACTTTACTTTTTGGATATTCAATGTCTCAATTAAATGTGAGGTATTCGCACAGTCACACATTACTGTAGCTTAAGTTTTCAACAAATGTTGAGTTAGGACACAAAATAGGAAACACATTTACTGACATGAAAACCTTTTTGTCAAGTTCAGGGTCCAGAAACACAACAGTTGTACAGAAGTCTGTGTCTGAGTCAGTCCAGAAAGGAGACTCTTTGACTCTGAACTGTACAATACACACTGAGACCTGTGCAGGAGAACACTGTGTGAATTGGTTCAGCCATAGCTCAGGAGAATCCCATCCAGGAATCATTTACACACATGGAGACAGGAGTGATCAGAGAGAGAAGAGCCCTGAGGCTGGGTCTCCTACACAGAGCTGTGTCTACAACCTCCCCAAGATGAACCTCAGCCTCTCTGATGCTGGGACTTACTACCGTGCTGTGGCCTCATGTGGGGAGATACTGTTTGGAAACGGGACCAAGCTGGACATCGAAGGTAAGCTGTGCATAACCAAAATACCACACATTTTCTCCCAAATGATAGGACATGTCAATACGTCAATTCCATTAAATTCAAAGTAGATTTCAAATATAACTTTTATAGCTAACTTTTATGCCAAAAGCACTGAGGAATAAAGAATAATAGAAAATAATCAAGCCTTGTTTTCTAAGTTTCAGACCTGTTGGGTGATCAGAGTTGTGACACTCTGGCTCTAGGACTTATATATGTGAGCCAGGGTGTATCTCATTTGGTGGTGTTGGGGATGGGTGAGTTTCATTTTGTTTGTATGTAGTGGTGATTGGTTAATGACTCCCAATCGGAGGTAACGAGTGTCAGCTGTCGGCTCGTTATCTCTGATTGGGAGCCATATATATTCTGTGTGTTTTCTCCTTTGTTTTGTGGGTTATTGTTTCTTTGTTGCTGTTAGTCGTATTCAGTATAGAACTTCACGTATCGTCTTTTGTTGTTTTCTCGTGTGAGTACTTTATTTAATAAAAGTCATGTTCACTCGCAACGCTGCGCATTGGTCCGCTCCTTCAGACGATCGTGACAGAATAACCCACCACAAGAGGACCAAGCGGCGTAACAAGCGGCAACAGGACCTACCTACACAGGATTTATGGACGCCTCCAAAAGATTCATGGACATGGGAGGAGATACGGGCTGGAAAGGGTCCTTGGGCACAACCGGAGGAATATCACCGCCCTCGTGAAGAGCTGGAGGCAGCTGCAGCCGAGAGGAGGTGGTATGAGGAGGAATATCACCGCCCTCGTGAAGAGCTGGAGGCAGCTGCAGCCGAGAGGAGGTGGTATGAAGAGGAAGCACGGAGGCAAGGCTGGAAGCCCGAGAGTACTACCCAAGAATTTCTTGGGGAGGAAGCGCCAGGTATGGAGAGAACGCTGGTGGATGTCCTCCTCGGCTGGGGACATATTACGCAGGAGGAGGCCGTCCGGTACCGGAGGGCGATGAAGGGGGAGAACCTGGCAGGAGAGGAGCAACGGCATCAGCAGGGCCATCGTCGGAAGGACGAGAGGCAACCCCAAAAAATTTTTTGGGGGGGGCACATGGCTTGGGCGCCTGGGCAGCAGGAGGCTGCCACAGGGAGAGCTGGAGAGAAGGCTATCGGATCACGGGAGCCATTGGCGAGTAGAGGGAGGGAAGTTGTTGTGGCACGGCATGAGAGACTGAAGTGTGTTACCAGTCCGGTCCGGCCCGTTCCTGATCCCCAGTTAAGGCCAGTGGTGTGTGTTCCCGGTACGGACCGGCCTGTTCCTACCACTCGCACCAGAGATACGGTGCGCGTCGCCAGCCCAGCCCGGCCTGTTCCTGCTCCACGCACGAATCCTACGGGGTGCGTCACCAGTCGGCCAGAGTCTGCCGTCTGCCCAACGGCGCCTGAACTGCCCGTCGGCCCTATGGCGTCTGAACTGCCCGTCTGTACTGAGCCTGCAAAGCCGCCCGTCTGCCATGAGCCTTCAGAGCCATCCGCCAGACAGGAGCCGCTAGAGCCTTCCGCCAGACAGAATCATACACCTGCTATGGAATCAGCAGGAGCCGACGCAGCCCATACTAGACTGGAAGCTCAGGTTCGGGACCAGAAAGAGCAGCTCCTGCAGATGGGAGCCGCCCTGCTGGAGGTGATGACTGCAATCCGAGGCTGGGGTCCGCCTCCACCGCCAGCCTCCCAGCCAGCACCATCAGCCAGCCATGAGCAGCCAGATCTGTCAACCAGCCATGAGCAGCCAGATCCGTCAGCCAGCCATGAGCAGCCAGATCCGTCAGCCAGCCATGAGCAGCCAGATCCGTCAGCCAGCCATGAGCAGCCAGACCCGTCAGCCAGCCATGAGCAGCCAGATCCGTCAGCCAGCCATGAGCAGCCAGATCCGTCAGCCAGCCATGAGACAGCCAGATCCGTCAGCCAGCCATGAGCAGCCAGATCCGTCAGCCAGCCGCGAGCAGCCAGATCCGTCAGCCAGCCATGAGCAGCCAGATCCGTCAGCCAGCCATGAGCAGCCAGACCCGTCAGCCAGCCATGAGCAGCCAGATCCGTCAGCCAGCCATGAGCAGCCAGATCCGTCAGCCAGCCATGAACAGCCAGATCCGTCAGCCAGCCAGGATCCGCCAGAGCCGTCCAGACAGGATCAGCCAGAGCCTTCCGCCAGACAGGATCAGCCAGAGCCTTCCGCCAGACAGGATCAGCCAGAGCCTTCCGCCAGACAGGATCCGCCAGAGCCGTCCAGCCGGGATCCGCCAGAGCCGTCCCAGCCGGGATCCGCCAGAGCCGCCCAGCCGGGGATCCGCCAGAGCCGCCCAGCCGGGATCCGCCAGAGCCGCCAGGCGGGATCCGCCAGAGCCGTCCAGCGGGATCCGCCAGAGCCGTCCAGCCGGGATCCGCCAGAGCCGCCCAGCGGGGATCCGCCAGAGCGCCCAGCCGGGATCCGCCAGAGCCGTCCAGCCGGGATCCGCCAGAGCCGTCCAGCCGGGGATCCGCCAGAGCCGTCCAGCCGGGATCCGCCAGAGCCGTCCAGCCGGGATCCGCCAGAGCCGTCCAGCCGGGATCCGCCAGAGCCGCCCAGCCGGGATCCGCCAGAGCCGCCCAGCCGGGATCCGCCAGAGCCGCCCAGCCGGGATCCGCCAGAGCCGTCCAGCCGGGATCCGCCAGAGCCGTCTAGCCGGGATCCGCCAGAGCCGTCCAGCCAGGATCCGCCAGAGCCGTCCAGCCAGGATCCGCCAGAGCCGTCCAGCCAGGATCCGCCAAAGCCGTCCAGCCAGGATCCGCCAGAGCCGCCCAGCCGGGATCCGCCAGAGCCGCCCAGACAGGATCAGCCAGAGCCTTCCGCCAGACAGGATCAGCCAGAGCCTTCCGCCAGACAGGATCAGCCAGAGCCTTCCGCCAGACAGGATCAGCCAGAGCCTTCCGCCAGACAGGATCCGCCAGAGCCGTCCAGCCGGGATCCGCCAGAGCCGTCCAGCCGGGATCCGCCAGAGCCGCCCAGCCGGGATCCGCCAGAGCCGCCCAGCCGGGATCCGCCAGAGCCGCCCAGCCGGGATCCGCCAGAGCCGCCCAGCCGGGATCCGCCAGAGCCGTCCAGCCGGGATCCGCCAGAGCCGCCAGCCGGGGATCCGCCAGAGCCGCCCAGCCGGGGATCCGCCAGAGCCGTCCAGCGGGGATCCGCCAGAGCCGTCCAGCCGGGATCCGCCAGAGCCGTCCAGCCGGGATCCGCCAGAGCCGTCCAGCCGGGATCCGCCAGAGCCGCCCAGCCGGGATCCGCCAGAGCCGCCCAGCCGGGATCCGCCAGAGCCGCCCAGCCGGGATCCGCCAGAGCCGCCCAGCGGGGATCCGCCAGAGCCGCCCAGCCGGGATCCGCCCAGAGCCGTCCAGCCGGGATCCGCCAGAGCCGTCCAGCCGGGATCCGCCAGAGCCGTCCAGCCGGGATCCGCCAGAGCCGTCCAGCCGGGATCCGCCAGAGCCGTCCAGCCAGGATCCGCCAGAGCCGTCCAGCCAGGATCCGCCAAAGCCGTCCAGCCAGGATCCGCCAGAGCCGTCCAGCCTGGATCCGACAGAGCCGTCCCGCCGGGATCCGCCAGAGCCGTCCCGCCGGGATCCGCCAGAGCCGTCCAGCCTGGATCCGCCAGAGCCGTCCCGCCAGGATCCGCCAGAGCCGTCCCGCCAGGATCCGCCAGAGCCGTCCCGCCAGGATCCGCGAGAGCCAGCCAGCCAGGATCCGCCATCTAGTCAGGTGCTGCCCCTTAGCCCGGTGCTGCCCCTTAGTCCGGTGCTGCCCCTTAGCCCGGTGCGGCCCCTTAGTCCGGTGCTGCCCCTTAGCCCGGTGCTGCCCCTTGTCCCGGTGCTGCCCCTTATCCCGGTGCTGCCCCTTAGGCCGATGCTGCCCCTTAGTCCGGTGTTGCCCCTTAGTCCAGGTGGGGTTAGTTGGAGGGTGATCATTGGGAGGAGGCTACCGAAGCAGGTTGTGACTGTGGTGGGGTGGGGATCACGACCGGGGCCAGAGCCGCCACCATGGACAGACGCCCACCCAGACCCTCCCCTAGTCCTGATGTTGGTGCGCCCGGAGTTCGCACCTTTAGGGGGGGGTACTGTGACACTCTGGCTCTAGGACTTATATATGTGAGCCAGGGTGTATCTCATTTGGTGGTGTTGGGGATGGGTGAGTTTCATTTTGTTTGTATGTAGTGGTGATTGGTTAATGACTCCCAATCGGAGGTAACGAGTGTCAGCTGTCGGCTCGTTATCTCTGATTGGGAGCCATATATATTCTGTGTGTTTTCTCCTTTGTTTTGTGGGTTATTGTTTCTTTGTTGCTGTTAGTCGTATTCAGTATAGAACTTCACGTATCGTCTTTTGTTGTTTTCTCGTGTGAGTACTTTATTTAATAAAAGTCATGTTCACTCGCAACGCTGCGCATTGGTCCGCTCCTTCAGACGATCGTGACAAGAGTAATCTTATTTTCCTCATCATTCTATCTTGCCTGACAACTGCTGTGATTCTGAATGTGGTTGTCAACATTATCCTCTGTGTGAGAATGAAGAGGTCACGATGTGAACACTGTGCAGGTACAGTAAAAGTCTTCATGCTAATAGTAATAGCAATGATAGTAATAGATCAAAAACGCTAGCCCTCCTTTTAACACTTCCCTCTCTGGATATTTTTTTCATTTCACAAGACTACTTAATTTTGAAGCATAAAATATGACATTCACAGCAGTATGCCTTTTTATTAGTAAACAAGAAAAGGTTTCAAGTATATTTAATGTTTTATCATTGATCTTTTAGCGAGGACCCCTTCTCAGCAGAGCCAGTATTGGAAGCCTCATGCCAACACGTCAGCCCAACAGATTAGCAGAATTGCTGTATCAAGAGTGAGACTGGAGTTTTAAAGAGTATTAAAGCTAAATATTACAGCATTATATGTTTCATCCTCATAGCTCCACGGTGACGATGATGGCCTGAACTACACTGCCCTGAAGTTTACTGACAAGAAGAGTACCAAGCCCAGGAGACAGAGGAGAGAACAGAGAGAACAGAGAGAGGAAGAAACCATCTACTCTGGTGTGTCACATAGACAGGATGTGGCAGTCCTCCAATCAGCATCATTTTAAGTTTAGCCTTACTGACCTCCCCTTTGAGCTTGACTGTGTCCGTGTGACTTGGCTATTTTGTACATTCCTCATTTGCTGTAAAATGTAATGGTCGGGCCTAGCTGAAGAGACTGTCACTGCATTGGAATATTCTCCTAATATCAATGTAGAATTATTCAGACGCAGAGCATAATTGTCCAGGAAGTGTGAAAGCTGATACTAAATCAAATGAAATCCAGTTTTATTTGTCACTTGCACCGAATACTTCAGGTGTAGACCTTACCGTGAAATGCTTACTTACAAGCCGTTAACCAACAATGCAGTTTTAAGAAAGGTAAGAGTTAAGAAAATATTTACTAAAGAAACTAAAAAAAGTAACACAATAAAATAACAATAACGAAGCTATATATAGGGGGTACCGGTACCGAGTTAATGTCCGGGGTTACAGGTTAGTCGAGGTAATTGAGGTAATATGTACATGTAGGTAGGGGTAAAGTGACCAAGCATAGATAATATACAGCGGGATTCAACAGTGAAAAATAGTCCAGGTAGCCATTTGATTACCTGTTCAGCAGTCATATGGATTGGGGGTAGAAGCTGTTAAGGAGCCTTTTGGACCTAGATTTGGAGCGGAAGCAGAGAACAGTCTACGACTAGGGTGGCTGGAGACTTTGACCATTTTTAGGGCCTTCCTCTGACACCACCTGGTAATTTAAATAGATTTTTATTTGGATTTCATGTAATGGACATACACAAAATACTCCAAATTGGTGAAGTGAAATGAAAAAATTACTTGTTTCAAAAAATTCTAAAAAATTAATAATGGAAAAGTGGTGCGTGCATATGTTTTCACCCCCTTTGCTATGAAGCCCCTAAATAAGATCTGGTTTAACCAATTACCTTCCGAAGTCACATAATTAGTTAAATAAAGTCCACCTGTGTGCAATCTAAGTGTCACATGATCTGTCACATGATCTCAGTCTATATACACCTGTTCTGAAAGGCCCCAGAGTCTGCAACACCACTAAGCAGGGGGCACCACCAAGCAAGCGGCACCATGAAGACCAAGGAGCTCTCCAAACAGGTCAGGGACAAAGTTGTGGAGAAGTACAGATCAGGGTTGGGTTATAAAAAAATATCAGAAACTTTGAACATCCCACGAAGCACCATTAAATCCATTATTTTAAAAATGGAAAGAATATGGCACCACAACAAACCTGCCAAGAGAGGGCCGCACACAAAAACTCACAGACCAGACAAGGAGGGCAGTAATCAGAGAGGCAATAAAGAGACCAAAGATAACCCTGAAGGAGCTGCAAAGCTCCACAGCAGAGATTGGAGTATCTGTCCATAGTACCACTTTAAGCCGTACACTCCACAGAGCTGGGCTTTACGGAAGAGTTGCCAGATAAAAAGCCAGCTTACTGTGTGATCAAGCTACGGAGAGCGTGATCACACAGTAGTCCGGAACAGCTGGTGCTGTCACGCATTCTTCAGTGTTGCTTGCCTCGAAGCGCGCACAGAAATCATTTAGCTCGTCTGGTAGGCTCATGTCACCGGGCAGCTCGCGGCTGGACTTCCCTTTGTAGTCCGTAACAGTTTGCAAGCCCTGCCACATCCAACAAGCGTCAGAGCTGGTGTAGTGGGATTCAATTTTAGTCCTTTATTGACGCTTTGCCTGTTTGATGGTTCGTCGGAGGGCATAGCGTGATTTCTTATAAGTGTCCGGGTTAGAGTCCCGTTCCTTGAAAGCGGCAGCTCTACCCTTCAGCCCAGTTCAGATGTTGCCTGTAATCCATGGTGTCTAGTTGGGGTATGTACGTACGGTCACTGTGGTGATGACGTCATCGACGCACTTATTGATGAAGCTGGTGACTGATGTGGATACTCAATGCCATTGGATGAATCCCGGAACATATTCTACTCTCAGCTAGCAAAACAGTCCTGAAGCTTAGCATCTGCGTCATCTGACCACTTCTGTATTGAGCGAGTCACTGGTACTTCCTGCTTTAGTTTTTGCTTGTAAGCAGGAATCAGGAGGATAGAATTATGGTCAGATTTGCCAAATGAAGGGCGAGGGATAGCTTTGTAAATGTGTCTGTGTGTGGAGTAAAGGTGGTCTAGAGGTGGTTGCACATGTGACATGCTGGTAGAAATGAGGTAAAATGGATGTAAGTTTTCCTGCATTAACGTCCCTGGCCACTAGGAGCACCGACTCTGGATCAGCATTTTCTTGTTTGCTTATGGCCTTATACAACGCGTTGAGTGCGGTCTTGGTGCCAGTATCGGTTTGTAGTGGTAAATAGACAGCTACGAACAGTATAGATGAAAACTCTCTTGGTAAATAGTGTGGTCTACAGCTTATCATGAGGAACTTTACCTCAGGCGAGCAAAGCCTAGAGACTTCTTTAATATTAGATTTCGTGCACCAGTTGTTATTATCAAATAGACACAGACTACCACCCCTCGTCTTACCGGAGGTAGCTGTTTTGTCTTGCCGATGCACGGAAAACCCAGCTAACTGTATATTATCCATGTTGTCGTTCAGTCACGACTTGGTGAAACGTAAGATATTACTGTTTTTAATGTCCCGTTGGTAGGAGAGTCTCGAACGGAGCTCGTCCAGTTTATTTTCCATTGATTGCACGTTGGCAAATAGGACGGATGGAAGAGGCGGGTTACCCACTGGTTGACGAATTCAAACAAGGCATCCGGATTTTAGTCCCCTGTATCGACGTCTCTTCTTCATGCGAATGACAGGAATTTGGGCCTGGTCCGGTAGCAGGAGTAAATCCTTCGCGTCTGACTCGTCAAATAAATAATTGAAGTGCGTAATCGCTGTTCTGATATCCAGAAGCTCTTTTCGGTCATAAGAGACGGTGGCAGAAACATTATTTACAAAATATGTTACAGACAATGCAAAAAAACACATACAATAGCACAATTGGTTTGGAGCTTGTAAAACGGCAGCCATCCCCACTAGTGCCATTTCTTCTGACTAGGATGCTTTCAGAAGTCTCAAATCCTGACTGGATACATTTGCTTTTGTAAAAAGAAGTGTAGTACAAAATATGTATTATCATTTTGCAAATGTCTGAACTCTTACTTTTGATGATAATAGTTGTAACATGACATTTCCTACGTTTAAGCACTTGCCCAATACTTACCACTTATTTGCACCAGGTAATCTTATGTTAGAATGTCTTCCACTTTGACATGAGTTTTTTTGTGTAGATTGTTGACAAAAAAAATCACAATTAAATCAATTTTAATCCCACTTTGTAACACAATAAAATGTGAAGAAATCCAGTGTTAGTGTATAAGTTCTATAGGCACTGTATGTGCCACTAGTCACAGCAACCAACCCAAATGATGAAAAAATACAAACCAATAACTCGGACTTTACACCCTTTGAAGATAAATGCGTAAGCATTTTAGAGAGAAACGCATCATTGATTCATCGATGAATACATACTGTATCGGTATGTAAGGTGGGAGATTTTCTCAACCTCACTTCCTCTTCAAACAACCAATGGAGCCAACCTAAAAGTTGTGCGTCATGTGGTGTATGTAGATACACATTTCTGCTGATGCTGTCACTTCACTTTGTCTCTTGACCCTCATCTCAGTTGTTCTTTTGCACCAGACCAGAGAGAAGAAGTTGAAGGATGTTCAGGTTGTGTCTTGTCCTGGTTCTCATCCAAGCCTGTAAGTTCATCTCATTATATGATCTATGTTATTGTAGTTTAACAACTTCAAATACTATTGGTTAACCAAGGATTCTAATATTTCACACTCCTGAATCAATGTTTAACAATGTTTGATTCACACACTCAGGGAAACTGAACACTGTACACCACACACAACCAGGACTTAGGGTTAATGTAATTAAACTAAGTAAATGTTTATGTTGTCTGAGTTATCTTCACTGCATTTCATTTATAGTGGACACGGAAGACATCGGCCATCCAAGTCCTCTTCTGCACGCCTATCTTGGAGACAATGTGACTCTGCGATGCTTCTATCCGGACAGATATTCTTATATCTCATGGTACAAGCTAAATGTAGGACAGAAGCCTCAACTTGTATCAACAATTTACAAATATGGTGGTGGTGCAACATTTTACAGTGAGTTTAAGGATAACCCTCGGTTCATAGTGCAAAGTGGAAACGGATTTTATCACCTACATATCTCCAACACTCATCCATCTGACTCCGCCACATATTTCTGTGGGGGACTTAATGTTAATGTGATGGAATTCAAAAATGGGATATTTCTCATTCTGAAAGGTAGGCTGTTGTTGTATTAATGTTAATGTTGTAAAATATAGCTATTTATGTTCATTCTTCAAATGTGCTAATCCATCATCTAAAGTTAGTTCATAACTATTTATTTCAGGACCAAGCAAAGCTGTTGTACAGCAGCCTGTGTCTGAGTCAGTCCAGCCAGGAGACTCTGTGACTCTGAACTGTACAATACACACTGAGACCTGTGCAGGAGAACACAGTGTCTATTGGTTCAGACATGGCTCAGGAGAATCCCATCCAGGAATCCTTTACACCTATGGAGACAGGAGTGATCAGTGTGAGAAGAGCCCTGAGGCTGGGTCTCCTACACAGAGCTGTGTCTACAACCTCCCCAAGAGGAACCTCAGCCTCTCTGATGCTGGGACTTACTACTGTGCTGTGGCCTCATGTGGGGAGATACTATTTGGGAAAGGGACCAAGCTGGACATTGAAAGTAAGTGATATTTCTGAGATTTCTGAAAATGTCTAACATTCTTTCACATTGCTGTGAATAAATTGTATGCCTGGTTGAACAAAATGTCCTGAATTTCCTCTATCACTGTCTGTATTTCTACAGATGGTTGTAAGGAGGACCATGTTCTCTTGGTGTACTGTCTGGGTGTAGCGTTGGCTCTTTGTGTCATCCTCATCATTGTCCTTGGTTGTGTTTTGTATAAGATGACCAAGAAAACCTCTCTGCTGTGTAGAGGTAAGTGTTATCATTGCCCACAATATATGCTTAAACTGTTGGGGCGGTATACATTACACATTGGGGCGGCAGGTAGCTTAGGGGTTAAGAGCGTTGTGCCAGTAATCGAAAGGTCGCTGGTTCTAATCCCCGAGCTGACTAGGTGAAAAATCTGTTGACGTGCCCTTGAGCAAAGCACTTAACCCTAATTGCTCCTGTAAGTTGCTCTGGATAAGAGCGTCTGCTAAATGTAAATTTTAGTCATGAAACTGGGTTAATTCATTGTATGATGATGAGGTTTATGATGATGATAATGATGATGTTGATGATAATTCCACCATGTGTTTGTCTAAAAGGAACGGACCCTCAGTCAAGTGGTCCGGGAGTCCCCAGTTCTTATAATCAGGTATCCGGACCATACAGTGAAAAAAAAATTTTTTATGAGTTTGATGAACTGTAAACAGATCCTTCTGTCAAAATATCAGGTAATTTCCTAATGTCTTTGGAATTTGTTTTGCTATTCCTTTTAGGATCAAGAAGATGATGACACACTCAAGTCGGTCCATTACGCTGCTCTGAACATCATCCACAAGAAGCCAAAGACCCAGAGACAGAGGGGCACCATGGAGAGAGACACTGTGTATTCTGGGGTGAGGTGCAAAAACATGGACTGAAACGTCAACTTTTGATCTTTAATAACTTGCATTGATTTTGTGTTTTCTACACTGTATGTATAACTATGGCTGTTCATTGTGTGTTGTAATAGTATTCTGTCGAGCTCATTTTAACATTGATACTGTTGTGCATTTTAGATCCAATAAAACATTCAACTGCTTTCATTCAGAGGCATTGTTTGGTTTGCATTCATATGTTTCTCTCTCTTTAAATTTTACCCACAGATTCAGTATGCAATAACCATATTAGGCTTATGCTCAATGTAACAAATGTATGTTTGGTTGCATAATACACTGTAAAAATGCATCTATTGACTGGTGTTTAAGTTTGTCTCAAAATCTTTTTTAACTGTATCCTGAAAAGATCTCTGTGGTATTCTGAATGCCCTAAATAGATTTAACTCTCAGCTAAACTCATCTCTAACCCCCAGCAATGACCTTCAGTCCTCACCATGCGCTCTCTACAAACACCTGCATCTAAACCACAAACAACCATGTCACTAAGAGCACAACTCACTGTCTTCATGAGAAAAGCCTGAACTAAAAATAAACAGCTTAGGTGAATATACTTTGAACAGTTTTTATATTGTTGAGCGACTGATTTCAGACAGGACAATGTACACTTTGTGACTGAGGACTTTTCACAAACTATTGACAAAATGTGAATGTAGAAGTGCACCTTGGAGGACTGCAATTCATTTATCTGTCGATAGGGAGCAGCAGGTTACATGGAAGTCCCCTGCGACTGCTTCACCAGCAGAGACGCAGCAACATTTAGAAGTTGTGAATATGTTCAAATTGTTAATTAATTTGACGAACAAGCGTTGAAAACGTACTTTCCTGAGGTAGTTAATGTGTGTAGTCATAATATCTGTCAACAAAGGCCCAACAAAGACATTGTGTGGCTGTTAAGAATCTATAACAAGGTAATACATACATTTATTACATGCATATTACACATCTGTATCATGTTATAAATCCATATCAGCATCATAGCGTCACATGCATCAAACAGGCTAGGGAGTCATCATCACTGGATCATTACAGCTCTCATTAACTAAGTTATTATAAAGTGTAGCTTAGTTAACAGGAGGAGCCACAGAATCTCTCAAAATAAAAGTGGTAGTAGAGTGCTCTCTATATGACGAAGACAATGACTCATGTTTTTACGTGTAATTTTAAAAAATTGATTTCCAGTGATAGTTGAATAAGTACAGTGAGGGAAAAAAGTATTTGATCCCCTGCTGATTTTGTACGTTTGCCCACTGACAAAGAAATGATCCGTTTATAATTGTAATGGTAGGTTTATTTGAACAGTGAGAGACAGAATAACAACAAAAAATCCAGAAAAACGCATATCTAAAATGTTGAAATTGATTTGCATTTGAATGAGGGAAATAAGTATTTCACCCCTTCCGAGCTGAAATTAGGAGCACACTCTTAAAGGGAGTGCTCCTAATCTCCGTTTGTTACCTGTATAAAAGACACCTGTCCACAGAAGCAATCAATCAATCAGATTCCAAACTCTCCACCATTGCCAAGACCAAAGAGCTCTCCAAGGATGTCAGGGACAAGATTGTAGACCCACACAAGGCTGGAATGGGCTACAAGACCATCTCCAAGCAGCTTGGTGAGAAGGTGACAACAGTTGGTGCGATTATTCGCAAATGGAAGAAACACAAAGAACTGTCAATCTCCCTCGGCCTAGGGCTCCATGCAAGATCTCACCCCGTGGAGTTGCAATGATCATGAGAACGGTGCTTTAGGGGTGTGTTTCTGCTAAGGGGACAGGACAACTTCACCGCATCAAAGGGACGATGGACGGGGCCATGTACCGTCAAATCTTGGGTGAGAACCTCCTTCCCTCAGCCAGGGCATTGAAAATGGGTCGTGGATGGGTATTCCAGCATGACAATGACCCAAAACACACGGCTAAGGCAACAAAGTAGTGGCTCAAGAAGAAGCACATTAAGGTCCTGGAGTGGCCTAGCCAGTCTCCAGACCTTAATCCCATAGAAAATCTGTGGAGGGAGCTGAAGGTTCGAGTTGCCAAACATCAGCCTCGAAACCTTAATGACTTGGAGAAGATCTGAAAAGAGGAGTGGGACAAAATCCCTCCTGAGATGTGTGCAAACCTGGTGGCCAACTACAAGAATCGTCTGACCTCTGTGATTGCCAACAAGGGTTTTGCCACCAAGTACTAAGTCATGTTTTGCAGAGGGGTCAAATACTTATTTCCCTCATTAAAGTGCAAATCAGTTTATAACATTTTTGACATGCTTTTTTCTGGATTTTTTGTTGTTATTCTGTCTCTCACTGTTCAAATAAACCTACCATTAAAATTATAGACTGATTATTTCTTTGTCAGTGGGCAAACGTACAAAATCAGCAGGGGATCAAATAAATTTTTCCCTCACTGTATGAGAGACAACCTATTCATTCAAGTAATCTCTCCTCTGTAATGTGTTGTCCTCTTTTAATTGTGTTGATAGCATGTCACTCACACCCACCCCCACACAGTGAACAAGTTCACAGGTACTCTGCAGTCTCCTGTAAGCCCAAGATGAGGTCGTATCTACGCTTCGGTCAGGTGGGCCTGCTGGCTTTGTGCACATTGGACCCTCCTACCTGCTCTCTGTGTCTCTGTGTCTCTATGTGGTTTTCAGCAGGATGTCTATGTGGTGTCACTGTTGTTCTCACTATCTTTACTTGTTGTTCATGTTGCACCAGACAGATTACAGCCACAGCAAAACAGTTATTTATAAAACTGACTGTAATATATATTTCTGAAATCAGTTCCAAACCACAAATAACTGCTAATGAACCCTATTTGAACCCTCTGAGTTAAGCATCTCATGTGTGATGCAACACCATCTATTCTAACTTGTGGTCCAGGGGGAGGGGCCATTTTGGGATGATGTGATGGAAGAACGTTCAGTACATTCTCAAACAGACATGCCTTGTGAAGCACAACGACTACTGTAGGGTGCTCTGTGAGAAGGAGACCAATAGAGGAGCATCCTCCTTCTGATAGATTGCTTCCTTTTAGAACCACAATAACCACAGATTAAAACAGACTAGATAAAGTGTGTCAAATTAGTTGATTGGCTGGGGTGTCCAATCTGGCATGGCACACTCAGGTGTTACACTTAGTGAATGTTTCTGTGAATAATATACAAGGAATGGAAGACTGACATAAAATGTACTTGTTTAATTGTGTAGGTGTTTACCCCACACATGTTCATCCATGTACATACACTATACAAAAGTATGTGGACACCCCTTCAAATTAGTGGATTCGACTATTTCAGCCATACCCGTTGCTGACAGGTGTATGAAATTGAGCACACAGCCATGCGATCTCCATAGACAAACATTGGCAGTAGAATGGCCTTACTGAAGAGCTCAGTGACTTTCAACGTGGCACCTTCATAGGATGCCACCTTTCTAAAAATCTGTTCGTAAAATTCCGGCCCTGCAAGAGCTGCCCCGGTCAACTGTAAGTGCTGTTATTGTGAAGTGGAAACGTCTAGGAGCAACAACGGCTCAGCCGCGAAGTGTTAGGCCACACAAGCTCACAGAACGGGACCGCCGAGTGCTGAAGCGCGTAGCGCATAAAAATCGCCTGTCCTCGGTTGCAACACTCACTACCAAGTTCCAAACTGCCTTTGGAAGCAACGTCAGCACCCGACAGCAGCACAATAACTTTGTCGGGAGCTTCATGAAATGGGTTTCCTAGGCCGAACAGCCTAAGATCACCATGCGCAATGCCAAGTGGCGGCTGGAGTGGTGTAAAGCTCGCCGCCATTGGACTCTGGAGCAGTGGAAACGCGTTCTCTGGAGTGATGAATCACGCTTCACTATCTGGCAGTCCGACGGACTAATCTATGTTTGGCAGATGCCAGGAGAACGCTACCTGCCAAAATGCATAGTGCCAACTGTAACGTTTGGTGGAGGAGGAATAATGGTCTGGGGCTGTTTTTCATGGTTCGGGCTAGGCCCCTTAGTTCCAGTGAAGGGAAATCTTAACGCTACAGCATACAATGACATTCTAGACGATTCTGTGCTTCCAACTTTGTGGCAACAGTTTGGGAAAGGCCATTTCCTGTTTTAGCATGACAATACACCTGTGCACAAAGCAAGGTCCATACAGAAATGGTTTGCCGAAATCGGTAGGGAAGAAATTGACTGGCCTGCACAGAGCCCTGACTTCAACCCCATCGAACACCTTTGGGATTAATTGGAACGCTGACTGCGAGCCAGGCCTAATCGCCCAACATCAGTGCTCAACCTCACTAATGCTCTTGTGGCTGAATGGAAAAAAGTCCCTGCAGCAATTTCCCAAAATGTACTGGAAAGCCTTCCTAGAATGGAAGCAAGTACTCCCCCCCCCCCCCTTGACATCAATAACGGATCATAGCTTTCACCTGGTCAGTCTAGGTCATTTAAAAAGCAAATGTATTAGTTCATATCATGATGTTGATCCACAGATGAGAATCCTGGTCCTTCTCTCCATCATAAGAACTGGAGTTCTCCTCTGCTGCCTGATCATCTTAATCATCATCTACACCACCAGGAAATAGATCAAGCTAAGGCCAGTGTCAATAGACTAGAGATTAGTTTTGGAGTAAAGTAGGAGATACTGTATCATCGCTATGTGTTGCAAATTATGATTTATTGAGATTGCTTAGTTGCTCGTTTTGCATTAGAAAATATTTGCCTGCGACTTCTAATTCAATTGAGCATCATCATCCTTACTTATGCTGTATGTGTTAATTGATTGAACTGCTCTCCTGAAATCCCTGTGTACAGAATGTGCCTTCTTTTTGCATTAATAAATATATACAGTATTTAAACAACTGATAGGGACTAAAATAGACTTATTCCTGTCACGATCGTTGTAAGAGGCAGACCAAGGCGCAGCGTGATAGGCGTACATCTTTTAATGAGTACTTAATATCAACAACAAAACGATACGTGAAGTCTAAAGGTTCACCAACACAAACCTATACAGAACAAGATCCCACAATCAACTGTGCAAAACAGGCTGCCTAAGTATGGATCCCAATCAGAGACAACGAGCTACAGCTGCCTCTGATTGGGAACCACCATGGCCAACATAGATCTAAACGATCTAGAATAAGCACATAGAACAACTAAACATAGGATCTAACACCCTGGCTCAACATTAAAGAGTCCCCAGAGCCAGGGCGTGACAATTCCATCTCTTGGGTTCTGTACATACAGTATGCCTGTATGAATGTTTGTCCAGAGGGCTTCTGCACACACAACCTACTGTTACCATGCTAAACCCACCCACGCATCATGCACTCAGTGAACTGTTCACAGATACCTGAGCACTTTGTTCTGCTGTGAGCTCAAGACCGTCTCTTTGCTTTGGATAGGCCTGGTTGGCCTTTCACTCACTATGTGGTTTCAGCAGGATGTCTACGTGGTGTCAGTGTGTTTTCTCTCATGCTTACATTGTTGATCACGACCATGACAATTAGAAACACAGTCCACTGACATACTGCATGCTATATAGCCTCTATCTTATCACATGGGCCAGTTTCCCAGCATGCTCATGTTCATTCTTGAACTACGATAATTGATTTACAGAGTTTAAAGTAGAAGTTGTATCAATGTATACTAGGCTACAGCTAAGAGCCCTATCCACCCAGGTACACCCCTGACCCCTACTAAACTATCAGGTGTTACACTTCATTTAGAGCATGATTCTGTGAATGATAGTTAATGCGACCGACATACAATAGACTTGTTTCATCCTGTAAGTGATTCCCCTATGTACAGTCATAATGCTCCACCCCTGTTCCCCCTGGTACATATCAAGTCATGTTCTATGTATAACAGTCCTCCTATAGGTCATCAGGAGAACTGTAACTGCTGCATGGGGTGGGCCAAAGATATCTAAGGCACACAACTAAGTTTGATACCAAGAGCATATACAGTGGGGAAAAAAAGTATTTAGTCAGTCACCAATTGTGCAAGTTCTCCCACTTAAAAAGATGAGAGAGGCCTGTAATTTTCATCATAGGTACACGTCAACTATGACAGACAAATTGAGAAAACAAATTCCAGAAAATCACATTGTAGGATTTTTTATGAATTTATTTTCAAATTATGGTGGAAAATAAGTATTTGGTCACCTACAAATAAGCAAGATTTCTGGCTCTCACAGACCTGTAACTTATTCTTTAAGTGGCTCCTCTGTCCTCCACTCGTTACCTGTATTAATGGCACCTGTTTGAACTTGTTATCAGTATAAAAGACATATGTCCACAACCTCAAACAGTCACACTCCAAACTACACCATGGCCAAGACCAAAGAGCTGTCAAAGGACACCAGAAACTAAATTGTAGACCTGCACCAGGCTGGGAAGACTGCATCTGCAATAGGTAAGCAGCTTGGTTTGAAGAAATCAACTGTGGGAGCAATTATTAGGAAATGGAAGACATACAAGACCACTGATAATCTCCCTCGATCTGGGGCTCCACGCAAGATCTCACCCCGTGGGGTCAAAATGATCACAAGAACAGTGAGCTAAAATCCCAGAACCACACGGGGGGACCTAGTGAATGACCTGCAGAGAGCTGGGACCAAAATAACAAAGCCTACCATCAGTAACACACTACGCCGCCAGGGACTCAAATCCTGCAGTGCCAGACGTGTCCCCCTGCTTAAGCCAGTACATGTCCAGGCCCGTCTGAAGTTTGCTAGAGTGCATTTGGATGATCCAGAAGAGGATTGGGAGAATGTCATATGGTCAGATGAAACCAAAATATAACTTTTTGGTAAAAACTCAACTCGTCGTGTTTGGAGGACAAAGAATGCTGAGTTGCATCCAAAGAACACCATACCTACTGTGAAGTATGGGGGTGGAAACATCATGCTTTGGGGCTGTTTTTCTGCAAAGGGACCAGGACGACTGATCTGTGTAAAGGAAAGAATGAATGGGGCCATGTATCGTGAGATTTTGAGTGAAAACCTCCTTCCATCAGCAAGGGCATTGAAGATGAAACGTGGCTGGGTCTTTCAGCATGACAATGATCCCAAACACACCGCCCGGGCAACGAAGGAGTGGCTTCGTAAGAAGCATTTCAAGGTCCTGGAGTGGCTCAGCCAGTCTCCAGATCTCAACCCCATAGAACATCTTTGGAGGGGAGTTGAAAGTCTGTGTTGCCCAGCGACAGCCCCAAAACATCACTGCTCTAGAGGAGATCTGCATGGAGGAATTGGCCAAAATACCAGCAACAGTGTGTGAAAACCTTGTGAAGAGTTACAGAAAACGTTTGACCTGTGTCATTGCCAACAAAGGGTATATAACAAAGTATTGAGAAACTTTTGTTATTGACCAAATACTTATTTTCCACCATAATTTGCAAATAAATTTATAAAAAATCCTACAATGTTATTTTCTGGATTTTCTTTTCTCATTTTGTCTGTCATAGTTGACGTGTACCTATGATGAAAATTACAGGCCTCTCTCATCTTTTTAAGTGGGAGAACATGCACAATTGGTGGCTGACTAAATACTTTTTCCCCCCACTGTACAGGTACATTCTGTAATGTATGCTTGAAAATGTACTGCATACTTACCAGACAACAGCATTACTTTAAACCCATTTTACTGATGGACATTTTGTATTTCTCTTTCCACACTGCAACCTCAAGATTGGACATCTTTGTCAAGTCAGTGCTTGCAAACTAAACAATGTTTTTTTGTTTTTTTATGACATCATCGTCAAGACACCAAAAAGTTTGCCTCACCAAACCTGCACAAAATATAATATAAAGTAAGCATTGGTCCACTTTAAACATTGATCATATTAGTGATTTTCAGTTATGAAGACCGTGGTGGGCTGAATAAGGCATTTACAAAAATGACGCATGCGTCCAGTCCGACCAATCACCAATAAGCCCATTGTAGAAGTGTTGTTTATATATGGTAGACTTTTTCTACTCAAGACACAGTTAGCAAAGAGGATGACAACTTCAAAGATGATCATGGCACTGTGTATGATATTTCCACTTGTCAGAGTGATGGGTAAGTCACACTTTTATATTTTTCTGCTAATAGGATGTATACCTTTACTGATACAATTCATACATGTATATTGCGGTATACAATTAATTTCTGTACTTTTGTGTAATCTAGATGCGTCACAATCCTCAGCCATCCGTCTCATGTCAGCCAATGTTGGAGACACAGTGACTTTGCACTGCTTTCATGAAGGCAATTTGGCAATGCACTTCTTGTGGTACAAGCAACCCTTCGGAAATAATCCTCAACTCATGTCAACCTTTTATGAGTATGAAAAGAATGCTATATTTTACCATGACTTTAAGGGTAACCCTCGTGTCTCAGTGGAAAGCGGCAATGGAATAAACCACCTAAGGATCTCAGACGTACAGCTTTCTGATTCAGCAGCATATTATTGTGGAAGTTCTTACTCCAATATGGTGGAATTTGGAGAAGGAGACCTTCTTATTGTAAAAGGTACAAAATACAAATTTAGAGAGGAAATAACTAGTTACTTATGTTCTGCAACTGAGGGAACATCTTGAGCGCTTTTTCCACTTTACCTATTGGATACAATGAGACTGGATACAAAATGATGAATTCGCATAGTAAAATATAACTTTCTGTGTTCAACATCAGTTTAGTTAAGACCCAAACATTTATTTACTGACATATAAACCTTCTTATCAGGTTCAGGATCCAGAAACAACACCGTTGTACAGCAGTCTGTGTCTGAGTCAGTCCAGCCAGGAGACTCTGTGACTCTGAACTGTACAATACACACTGAGACCTGTGCAGGAGAACACAGTGTCTATTGGTTTAGACATGGCTCAGGAGAATCCCATCCAGGAATAATTTACACCCATGGAGACAGGAGTGATCAGTGTGAGAAGAGCCCTGAGGCTGGGTCTCCTACACAGAGCTGTGTCTACAACCTCCCCAAGAGGAACCTCAGCCTCTCTGATGCTGGGACTTACTACTGTGCTGTGGCCTCATGTGGGGAGATACTGTTTGGAAACGGGACCAAGCTGGACATCAAGGGTAGGTGATACATCTTACATGTTTGTTTGTATCTATTGTATAATCTGCTGTGTAAAACTGTATATAGTACTAGTTATTTAGATCACATAAGAAAACATGCAATCATCCATGTAGTTACTATGTTTCTAGCACAATATTTATTTTCACAGACAATGGCGCAGACCCTCTTCTCTTGGTGTACTGCCTGAGTGCAACATTGAGTCTCTCGTTTATCCTGATCATTGTCCTTGGTTGCATCATGTACAACATGAACAACAGAAAGTGTCTGCAGTGCAGAGGTTAGAGATATCAAAATTAAATGAATTCATGATTTATGTAACAGTCCTTTATTTATGTAGTAAGTCCTTCAGAGAAGTTGCTCTTCTTTGATATCACCAGATGTATCTGTAATGGAAGAAGGAGTTGTATCTTTATCTTTTCTGTCTTTCTTTTCAGGACCCGTCTCTCAGACAAGAGGTCCAGCAGTCTCTTCTTCAGATTCAGCGGTAAGCAGAATTCCTTATGTTGTCTTACCATAAAAAGATGAGTGAAAATAGTTACAAAGAATAACATATAGTAATATTCTCCCGCCATTTTATAATTGTTATTCACAGACCCAAGATGCAGACAGTCTCCATTATGTTGCTCTGAATCTGAGCAACAAGAAGAACAGGTCTAGAAGACAGAGAAGCAACATTAAGGAAGAGACGGTGTACTCTGGGATCAGACAGTAGAACAATAAAACAGACGGCCATTAACATTCATGAGCTCTTAGTTACTGTATTAGCTTTGTTATTGTAACTGTAGCTACTAATAAATTAAAGGCATTGCTTCTCTGCATTTTGACTTTGACTTGCTTGTGATAAGATGAATAAATCATTTAACAATAATCAAGACAAAGGAAGTTGAATGTATTTATTTGGGCCATACTCAGGCATCTTTAAGTTGTATCGTTGAATGTGTTTTCTCTTCTCATACCACTAACCCCCCCCCTCACACATCAACCTATTTACAGGTACTCTGTGGTCTGTGATGAACACAACATGAGGATGTCTCTACGCTTTGTTAGGGCCTGCTGGCCTATTGCACAAAATACATATCTCTCTCTCTCTCTCTCTCTCTCTCTCTCTCTCTCTGCTCTTTACTCTCTCTCTCTCTCTCTTTTTCTCTCTTTCTGTGGTTTTCAGCCGGATGTTAGAACTCTTAGTTCTCTCATACTGTAGGCTATACTACTTACTCTTCAAGTTGACAATTTTAGCAACATTAAAGCAACTATTTTAATGAGGCAGTTTATCTATACATAGTCGATGGAAATCTGTGACAAAAAAAAAAGAGCTATGTATTAGGTAATTTGACATAGAGATTAGTACAGTATTCTCAATCAGTGTGATGTTAGGCCACTAGAACCATGGACCTACTCAATAACAATATCATAGGAGGACATTCTATCTATCTATTCTACTGAGTGTAAATCCTGAATGAGAGATCACTAAAGGAAGACTACTGTATTGTGTTTGCTGTGTTTTCCCAAATGTTTCCCAAATGTTAATTGATTAAATTGCTCTCTTGAAATCCCTGTGTGTGTGCTTTTTATGTATTTATTAATAAATATCAATTTAGACAACTGATACGAATTGAAATAGATTTCTTCCTTCTCTAGTGTTCTGTACGTATAGTATGCCTGTATGGATGTTTGTGCAGAGGGCTTCTGCAGAGTCAACCTACTGTTACCATGCAAAACCCACCCATTCATCATGCACTCAGTGAGCTGTTCACAGATACCTGAACACTTTGGTCTGCTGTGAGCTCAAGATGAAGCCATCTCTACGCTGTGGACGGGCCTGCTGGCCTTGGACACACCCTGTGGTTTTCAGCAGGATGTCTATGTAGTGTCAGTCAGTTGGTCTCATTGTTCGTTGTTCACGCCCACCACAATTAGAAACACAGCTCCACTGACATACTGCATGCCATGTAGACTAACACAGTATCTTATCACTTACAAGATCATAGGTTTGATCAATTCCTGAACTGTAATCATTAGTTTAGAGTAGAAGGTGCATCCAGGCTACAGCTAAGAGCCCTACCCACCAGTGGAGGCTTCTCAGAGGAGGAAGGGGAGGACCATCCTCCTCAGTGAATTTCATAAAAATAAAAATAGTGAAACATTAAAAAAGTTATCATTTTTAGATATAACAACACTAAATATATTCACGTCACCAAATAATTGATTAAACACACTGTTTTTTCAGTGAAGGTCTACAGTAACCTCAACAGCACTCTGTAGGGTAGCACCATGGTGTTGCCGGAGGACAGCTAGCTTCCGTCCTCCTCTGGGTACATTGACTTCAATACTAAACCTAGGAGGCTCATAGTTCTCACCCCCTTCTATAGACTTACACAGTAATTATGACAACATACCTGAATTTTTCCAATAGAAACTCGCATTTGCAACTGTTCGACTAATGATTATCCCTATATCAGCTAGATGCAGGCAAGAGTGTGCAAGGCGGTATTGAATGTGTCACTGTCTGTCCATGTTTCACTGTCTGTCACCTCAAATTTTACTCTCGACCTGCGTGCCCCTACGTTGTAAACTTTCATTCATAGGCTAGGTTGTAGCAACCTCATGATGGGTATAGGGAGAATTTGTGGATCATGTAGTAGCCTAAACCTATCGATGCTACATTGAACTGGGTTAATGGTGTCTCACTTTTTTTGTATCTTCTCATGCCACTAACATCCCCTCACATACACAGCAACCTATTTACAGGTACTCTGTGGTCTGTGATGAAAACAAGATGAGGATGTTTTCCTGCTTTGTTTGTGCCTCCTGGCCTTTTGCACACACAGGGCCCTCTACTCTCTCTTTCTGATTTTCTTTCACTCTCTCTCTCTCTCCCTCTCTGTTTCTCTCTTTCTGTGGTTTACGGCTGGATGTCTCAGAGCTGTTACCTCTCTCATAATGAAGTTAGTCTATGCTCCACTTGCTCTTCAAGTTGACCATTTTAGTAACCAACAGTAAACCAACTCTATTGATGAGGCAGCTTATCTATACCAAGTCAACTGAAATCTGTGAAAGAACACAATTAGGTTTTTAGTAGGTCAATTGACCTAGAGATCAGTAGTTCTTAGTCAAACACAAACCCTGATTTTAGGTGTGATGTTAGGCCACTAGAACCATGGACCTACTCAATAACAATATCATAGGAGGACATTCTATCTATCTATTCTACTGAGTGTAAATACTGAATGAGAGATCAATAAAAGAAGGTTACTGTATTGTGTTTGCTGTGTTTTTTCCATAGATGTTTTTGGTGAGGTGAAACGACTGTGTGGTTGTAGAAGTGAAAGTGGCATAGCATGTGTGTGCCCAACAAAGTCATACACAACTAGGAGTCCCTTAGACCTTAGGAGCTGCAGTTATGAAGAAGAAGGGATGTCGAACTTTAATGATTAGTATTCAATTTGAAATAAATCTATAAGGATCAGAATGTACCTATAAGACAGATATTCGGAGTCAGTCCAGCCAGGATACTCTGTGAGACTGAGCTGAACAAGACACATGAGAAGTACATGAGCACGCCCTGAATGAGGCGTCAACAAAAATGATGCGTCCAGTTCAACCAATCACCAATAACCCCATTGTTGAAGTGATGTCTACATGGGTAGACTGTTGCCACTCAAGACACAGTTAGTAAAGAGGATGACAAGATCAAAAATGACTGATATTGTCTGATATTTCTACTTCTCGTAGAGATGGGTAAGTCAATGTTTTATATGATGTCCACTCTTGATTTGGAGACATGAGGCATCCCATGTAATGCTTTAGAACAATTTGACAATCCAAAGTTGTATTTGGGGTTACCTATATTATATAACAGATAATATATTTTCATGTTCTCTTGTTCATATGGTAGCAGGGATTGAGTCCTCATCCAGTTGTCAGGAGAAGGGTCTCATGTCAGCCAACGTTGGAGACACAGTGATACTTTCTAAGATGGTGCCGACAGAGAGGGCTGCCTCGCTTCTAGTCCTTAGGAAACTTTGCAGTTTTTTTAAGTATTATTTCTTACATTGTTAGCCCAGAAAATCTTAAGTGTTATTACATACAGCCGGGAAGAACTATTGGATATCAGAGCGGCCGATGTGAGTAAGAAATTTAAACGTGTCAACCCTCGCAAGGCTGCCGGCCCAGACGGCATTCCTAGCTGCGTCCTCAGAGCATGCGCAGACCAGCTGGCTGGTGTGTTTACGGACAATTTCAATCTCTCCCTATCCCAGTCTGCTGTCCCCACATGCTTCAAGATGGCCACCATTGTTCCTGTACCCAAGAATGCAAAGTTAACTGAACTAAATGACTATCGCCCCGTAGCACTCATTTCTGTCATCATGAAGTGCTTTGAGAGACTAATCAAGGGTCATATCACCTCCACCTTACCTGTCACCCTAGACCCACTTCAATTTGCTTACCGCCCCAATAGGTCCACAGACGATGCAATCGCCATCACACTGCACACTGCCCTATCCCATCTGGACAAGAGGAATACCTATGTAAGATTGCTGTTCATTGACTATAGCTTAGCATTCAACACCATAGTACCCTCCAAGCTCATCATCAAGCTTGAGGCCCTGGGTCTCAACCCTGCCCTGTGCAATTGGGTGCTGGACTTCCTGACGGGTCGCCCCCAGGTGGTGAAGGTAGGAAACAACATCTCCACTTTGCTGATCCTCAACACTGGGACCCCACAAGGATGTGTGCTCAGCCCCCTCCTGTACTCCCTGTTCACCCATGACTACATAGCCATGGACGCCTCCAACTCAATCATCAAGTTTGCAGACGACACAACAGTAGTAGGCTTGATTACCAACAACGATGAGACAGCCTACAAGGAGGAGGTGAGGGCTCTCAGAGTGTGGTATCAGGAAAATAACCTCTCACTCAACGTCAAAAAAACTAAGGAGATGATCGTGGACTTCAGGAAACAGCAGAGGGAGTACCCCCTATCCACATCAACGGGACAGCAGTGGAGAAGGTGGAAAGTTCATCGGCGTACATATCACTGACAAACTGAAATGGTCCACCCACACAGACAGTGTGGTGAAGAAGGCGCAATAGCGTCTCTTCAACCTCAAGAGGCTGAAGAAATTTGGCCTGTCACCTAAAACCCTCACAAACTTTTACAGATGCACAATTGAGAGCATCCTGTCGGGCTGTATCACTGCCTGATACAGCAACTGCACCACCCATAACCGCAGGGCTCTCCAGAGGGTGGTGCGGTCTGCACAACGCATCACCGGGGGCAAACTACCTGCCCTCCAGGACACCTACAGCACCCGATGTCACAGGAAGGCCAAAAAGATAATCAAGGACAACTACCACCTGAGCCACTGCCTGCTCACCCCGCCATCATCCAGAAGGTGAGGTCAGTACAGGTGCATCAAAGCTGGGACTGAGAGACTGAAAAACAGCTTCTATCTCAAGGCCTTCAGACTGTTAAACTGCCACCACTAGCACAGAGAGGCTGCTGCCTACATACAGACTTGAAAATCACTGGCCACTTCAATAAATGGAACGCTAGTCATTTTAATAATTACACTTTAATAATGTTTACATATCTTTCATTACCCATCTCATATGATATACTGTATTCTATAATATCTTAATAATGTTTACATATCTTGCATTACCCATCTCTTATGTACAGTATATACTGTATTCTATCCTATCCATTGCATCTTAGCCTATGCCACTCTGATAATGACATTGCTCATCCATATATTTATATATTCTTATTCCATTCCTTTACTTAGATTTGTGTGTATTAGGTTTTTGTTGTGGAACTGTTAAATATTACTTGTTAGATATTGCTGCACAGTCGGAACTAGAAGCACAAGCATTTCGCTACACTCGCAATAACATCTGCTGACCATGTGTATGTGACCAATACATTTGATTTCAGTTGAAAATTTGATTTTGATTTTGCGTTGCTTTTATGAAGGCGACATTACAGTAATTTTCTCCTGGTACAAGCAAACCTTAGGAGAAAACTTTAGCTCTTCTCAAACGTCTATAAGTATGACAGTGATGCTACATTTCACCATGAGTTTAAGAATAACCCTCGTTTCTCAGTGCGAAGCGGCAAAGGAGTGAATCACCTAAGGATCTCAGACATCGAACTCTTGGATTCAGCAACATACTACTGTGGGAGTGTTTATAACAACATCATGGAATTGTCACGATCGTTAGAGTGAGTGGACCAAGGCGCAGCGTGATGAGCGAACATACTTATATTTATTAAATGAAACCACGATAAACAACAAACGATACCGAAACGTGAAGTCCTTGGCTACAACATAAACCATACGGAACAAGATCCCACAACTACTGTGGGAAAACAGCCTGTTTAAATGTGGTTCCCAATCAGAGACAACCAGCAACAGCTGACACTCGTTGCCTCTGATTGAGAACCACTCTGGCCAACATAGAAACAGAACAACTAGAATATTAACATAGAACACAAACACATAGAATATACACACCCTGGCTCAACATATAGAGTCCCCAGAGCCAGGGTGTGACAGTATCCCCCCCCCCCCAAAGGCGCGGACTGCGACCGCGCCTAAACATAAACAAACCAGGGGAGGGCTGGGTGGGCATTCCTCCTCGGAGGCGGTTCCAGCTCCGGGCTTGACCACCACCCTTCAACCATCCCCCCGTGGCGCCCCTGGTCCGGTCTGGCCCCGCTGGCTGGAGCTGGACTGGACATCGTAGAAGCGGATTGCTTAGGCTCCGGTGTGGAGCAGCTGACCGGTACCTGACCAGGCACCGGTGACCCAGGCACGGGTTGTGCCGGACTGACGACGCGCACCCCTGGCTTGGTGCGTGGAGCAGGAACGGGCCGGACGGGCTGACGTGCGCACCCCCTGGCTTGGTGCGTGGAGCAGGAACGGGCCGGACTGGGCTGACGATCGCACCCTCTGGCTTGGTGCGTGGAGCAGCAACGGGCCGGACCGGGGCTGACGATGCGCACCCTGGCTTGGTGCGTGGAGCAGGAACGGGCCGGACCGGGCTGGCGTGCGCACCCCTGGCTAGGTGCGTGGAGCAGCATCGGGCCGGACCGGGCTGACGATGCGCACCCTCGGCTGTGCGTGGAGCAGGAACGGGCCGACCGGGCTGACGATCGCACCCCCTGGCTTGGTGCGTGGAGCAGCAACGGGCGGACCGGGCTGACGATGCGCACCCCTGGCTTGGTGCGTGGAGCAGGAACGGGCCGTACCGGGCTGACGTGCGCACCCCTGGCTTGGTGCGTGGAGCAGGAACGGGCCGGACCGGGCAGACGATCGCACCCCTGGCTTGGTGCGTGGAGCAGCAACGGGCCGGACCGGGCTGACGACTCGCACCGTAGGCTTGGTGCGGGGAGCAGGAACAGGCCGGGCCGGGCTGGGCTGGCGACGTGCACCATTAGCTTGGTGCGGGGGGCAGGAACAGGCCGGGCCGGGCTGGCGACGCGCACCGTAGGCTTGGTGCGAAGGGCAGGAACAGGCCGGGCCGGGCTGGCGACGCGCACCATTAGCTTGGTGCGGGGAGCAGGAACAGGCCGGGCCGGGCTGGCGACGCGCACCGTAGGCTTGGTGCGAGGGGCAGGAACAGGCCGGGCCGGGCTGGCGACGCGCACCGTAGGCTTGGTGCGAGGGGCAGGAACAGGCCGGGCCGGGCTGGCGACGCGCACCGTAGGCTTGGTGCGAGGGGCAGGAACAGGCCGGGCCGGGCTGGCGACGCGCACCATTAGCTTGGTGCGGGGAGCAGGAACAGGCTGGGCCGGGATGGCGACGCGCACCATTAGCTTGGTGCGGGGAGCAGGAACAGGCCAGGCCGGGCTGGCGACGCGCACCATTGGCTTGGTGCGGGGAGCAGGAACAGGCCGGGCCGGGCTGGCGACGCGCACCGTAGGCTTGGTGCGAGGGGCAGGAACAGGCCGGGCCGGGCTGGCGACGCGCACCGTAGGCTTGGTGCGAGGGGCAGGAACAGGCTGGGCCGGGCTGGCGACGCGCACCGTAGGCTTGGTGCGGGAAGCAGGAACAGGCCGGGCCGGGCTGGCGACGCGCACCATCAACTTAGTGCGGGGAGCAGGAACGGGCCGGACCGGACTGGTGACACACACCACTTGCTTGGTGTGAGGAGCGGGACTGGGTTTCTTCATAACCCTCCGCTCCCTCAGCTGCCTACACCAGGGGTGTCAAACGTCCGGCCCGCGGGACGGATCAGGCCCGCAAACGGGTTTAATCCGGCCCGCGAGATGATTTTGTAAAGTATAAAAATGAGCTGCAATTTTTCAATAAAAGAAACTGCTGTTCCAATTGTGTCCACTGGATGGCGCAATAGCAATTGTGTTAAGCAAGCAAACTGTTTATACCGGGGCAGAGCAAATAGGTCAAGCAAGTGCAGCCAGTCCGGATGAGCTACTTTGTTTTGCCCGCGGTTTATATTTATTACGGCTTCTACTTTTAACATTATGTGCTTTGGCACCCTCATTGCCCCAATATTTCTCTGTCAAAATAGAGAAAAGTGGACGCAGAGTGCAGAGTGTTCCAAGAAAAATGGTCATCCTTCTATTTATTCACGGAATTGAATGGGAAAGCTGTATGTTTGGTGTGTTCACAGCATGTTGCAGTGCTGAAAGAATATAACCTTCGTCGCCACTATGTGAGTCTTCATGCCGACAAATATGACAACTTTCAAGGACAGCGGAGAAGAGAGAAGGAGAATGAACTGTTGGTGGGTATGAAGAAACAGCAGTCTGTGTTTACTCACAGCCGAGACATCAGTGACGCTGCAGTGAAAGCTAGCTACCTCATTGCTAATAAAATTGCAGTGGCTTCAAAACCATTTAGTGAGGGTGAATTTGTAAAAACATGCATGATGAAGGCAGCAGAGATTGTGTGCCCTGAAAAGCACCAGGCTTTTGCAAATATCAGCCTGACAAGAAACACAGTTGCAGACAGGATTTCCAATCTTTCAGTGGATTTGGACAGCAAGTTGAAGCAACAAGTAAAGTCATTTATTGCGTTTTCGGTTGCAATTGATGAAAGCACGGACATTACAGATGTTGCACAACTGGCCATTTTCATCCGCGGAGTTGATGACACATTGCCCGTCACCGAGGAGTTCGTGGAGTTGGTGCCGATGACAGATACAACGACAGCAGCTGATATTTTCACTGCACTCGTCGGCGCGCTGGACAGGGTCGGAGTGGACTGGTCCCGCGCTGTCAGCCTGGCTACAGATGGTGCGCCCTCAATTATCGGGAAAAAAGCAGGCGTTGTGACAAAGTTCCGAGAGAAAGTGCAATCTGCAAATGGAGGACGTGATTTTTGGACTTTTCACTGTATTTTGCACCAGGAGGCTTGGACACATTTTATCAGAATCTCTTGCCAGGTTACCCCAACTTGACAGCCCTCGCTGCAAAACGGTTGTGCATGTTTGGAACCACATATCTTTGTGAGCAAGTTCTCTGTAATGAGCATAAATAAAACAAAGCTGCGCTCAAGGCTCACGCACAAGCACTTGAATCACATCCTGAAGTTGGCTGCCACTCAGGATGTGACGCCTGATATTGATGCGCTGGTGAAAGCTAAAAGATGCCAGGTATCAGGAGTCAAATAAACTATGCAACCCCACTTAAAGTGCTGCATGAGACACCCTGATATAGTTCTGTGATCTGTGATATACTTCTGTGAATCACTGATGCATTGTGTGTTTGTGTGTTGTTTGTCCTCAGAATTTCAAATAACTTGAGGTGTTTTATGATTAATAGTGATGTTGTGCTTTTGGACACACTGTCCTCAGGCTCCAGCTTTATGTTTATATGTTTTTATGTTGATGTGCTATTGTTTTTAATTGATTTTATTTTATTTGTATATTTAACCTATTCTTGACTCTGTGGTTCTTGCACTTGTTTGGGGAACAGGATTTCATTATTTGTATCTACATTTCTGCCTGAGAAATGACACCCTGATATAGTTCTGTGATCTGTGAAACAGTTATGTGAATCACTGAGGCATTGTGTGTTTGTGTGATTTTTCAAATAAACTTGAGGTGTTTTATGATTAATAGTGATGTTGTGCTTGTACTATTTTGGACACACTGTCCTCAGGCTCCAGCTTTATGTTTTATGTTGATAGTATTAAAACAAAGAAAACAATCTGAAGTTGTTGTTTTTAAGTTATATATACCATGATTTTACCGGTCCGGCCCACTTGGGAATAGATTTTCCTCCATGTGGCCCCTGAGCTAAAATGAGTTTGACACCCCTGGCCTACACAGTTCCTCTCGCCGTGCCTCTACTCTCACCTTCTCCCTTATCGCCTCCAGTAGCTCCACCCTCTGAACCACTAACTCCTGCTCCCTCTGGACCAATAGCCCCCTTAACCTGGTGGCCTCCTCACCTAACCTCCCAATATGCCCTGTAGCTGCCTCCTGCTGCCCCGTCGCCCATGCCGTGTGCACCCCCCTAAAATGTTTTTGGGGTTGCCTCTCGTCCGTCCGACGACGACACTGTTGACGCCGTTGCTCCTCTCTCCGTCGCGCCTCCACCGTCTCCTTCCATGGACGGCGATCCATCCCGGCCTGGATTTCCTCCCAGGTCCAGGACCCCTGCCCGTCCAATATCTGCTCCCACGTCCAGGCTGCCTGCTCCTGGACACGCTGCTTGGTCCTGGTATGGTGGGATCTTCTGTCACGATCGTTAGAGTGAGTGGACCAAGGCGCAGCGTGATGAGCGAACATACTTATATTTATTAAATGAAACCACGATAAACAACAAACGATAACGAACCGTGAAGTCCTTGGCTACAACATAAACCATACGGAACAAGATCCCACAACTACTGTGGGAAAACAGCCTGTTTAAATGTGGTTCCCAATCAGAGACAACCAGCAACAGCTGACACTCGTTGCCTCTGATTGAGAACCACTCTGGCCAACATAGAAACAGAACAACTAGAATATTAACATAGAACACAAACACATAGAATATACACACCCTGGCTCAACATATAGAGTCCCCAGAGCCAGGGTGTGACAGGAATTTGGAGAAGGAACCATTGTCATTGTAAAAGGTAAAATATCTGAATGTATAAAAAAAAGAAATGTGTCAACCTCTTGAATGATAATGTAAAATTGAGATTTCCGCCTAAATAGACATACCCAAAAGTAATTACTTTTCATGTTATGGCCATAAACAACTACTAGTAATGCTGCATAGTTCTAGAAAGCTCTAGAACTCACCTTTCTGGTAAAAATAGTTACACATTGCTGAGGTGTACTCTCTTTTGAGGACACAAGCTCAAGTACATATTACAAATATTATGAAAATATGAAAATATATAAATCATATGTGATTTTTTCCCTGTTCAACAAAAGTGGGGGAATATGACTTGAAATTTCTGAAATGCTTTCTAAATATAGCAACAATGAAAATATAATCAACTTACTATAAGATTTCACCTTTCTTATAACTGTAAAATACTATAAATATTATCATACAGTGCCTTGCAAAAGTATTCATCCCTATTTTTCATTTTCCTATTTTGTTGCATTACAGCCTGTAATTTAAATGGATTTTTATTTGGATTTCATGTAATGGACATACACAAAACAGTCTAAATTGGTGAAGTGAAATGAAAAAAAATCACTTATTTAAAAAAAATCTACAAAATAAATAACGGAAAAGTGATAAGTGAATATACAGTATATTCACCCCCTTTGCTATGAAGCCCCTAAATACGATCTGGTGCAACCAATTACCTTCAGAAGTCACATAATTAGTTAAATAAAGTCCACCTGTGTGCAATCTAAGTGTCATATGATCTGTCACATGATCTCAGTATATACAGTGGGGAAAAAAGTATTTAGTCAGCCACCAATTGTGCAAGTTCTCCCACTTAAAAAGATGAGAGAGGCCTGTAATTTTCATAGGTACACGTCACCTATGACAGACAAATTGAGGAAAAAAAATCCAGAAAATCACATTGTAGGATTTTTAATTAATTAATTTGCAAATTATGGTGGAAAATAAGTATTTGGTCACCTACAAACAAGCAAGATTTCTGGCTCTCACAAACCTGTAACTTCTTCTTTAGAGGCTCCTCTGTCCTCCACTCGTTACCTGTATTAATGGCACCTGTTTGAACTTGTTATCAGTATAAAAGACACCTGTCCACAACCTCAAACAGTCACACTCCAAACTCCACTATGGCCAAGACCAAAGAGCTGTCAAAGGACACCAGAAACAAAATTGTAGACCTGCACCAGGCTGGGAAGACTGAATCTGCAATAGGTAAGCAGCTTGGTTTGAATAAATCAATTGTGGGAGCAATTATTAGGAAATGGAAGACATACAAAACCACTGATAATCTCCCTCGATCTGGGGCTCCACGCAAGATCTCACCCCGTGGGGTCATAATGATCACAAGAACGGTGAGCAAAAATCCCAGAACCACACGGGGGGACCTAATGAATGACCTGCAGAGAGCTGGGACCAAAGTAACAAAGCCTACCATCAGTAACACACTACGCCGCCAGGGACTCAAATCCTGCAGTGCCAGACGTGTCCCCCTGCTTAAGCCAGTACATGTCCAGGCCCGTCTGAAGTTTGCTATAGTGCATTTGGATGATCCAGAATAGGATTGGGAGAATGTCATATGGTCAGATGAAACCAAAATATAACTTTTTGGTAAAAACTCAACTCGTCGTGTTTGGAGGACAAAGAATGCTGAGTTGCATCCAAATAACACCATACCTACTGTGAAGCATGGGGGTGGAAACATCATGCTTTGGGGCTGTTTTTCTGCAAAGGGACCAGGACGACTGATCCGTGTAAAGGAAAGAATGAATGGGGCCATGTATCGTGAGATTTTGAGTGAAAACCTCCTTCCATCAGCAAGGGCATTGAAGATGAAACGTGGCTGGGTCTTTCAGCATGACAACGATCCCAAACACACCGCCTGGGAAACGAAGGAGTGGCTTCGTAAGAAGCATTTCAAGGTCCTGGAGTGGCCTAGCCAGTCTCCAGATCTCAACCCCATAGAAAATCTTTGGAGGGAGTTGAAAGTCCGTGTTGCCCAGCGACAGCCCCAAAACATCACTGCTCTAGAGGAGATCTGCATGGAGGAATGGGCCAAAATACCAGCAACAGTGTGTGAAAACCTTGTGAAGACTTACAGAAAACTTTGACCTGTGTCATTGCCAACAAAGGGTATATAACAAAGTATTGAGAAACTTTTGTTATTGACCAAATACTTATTTCCCACTATAATTTGCAAATAAATTCATAAAAAATCCTACAATGTGATTTTCTGGATATTTTTTTCTCATTTTGTCTGTCATAGTTGACGTGTACCTATGATGAAAATTACAGGCCTCTCTCATCTTTTTAAGTGGGAGAACTTGCACAGTTGGTGGCTGACTAAATACTTTTTTCCCCCACTGTATACACCTGTTCTGAAAGGCCCCAGAGTCTGCAACACCACTAAGCAAGGGGCACCACCAAGCAAGCAGCCCCATGAAGACCAAGGAGCTCTCCAAACAGGTCAGGGACAAAGTTGTGGAGAAGTACAGATCAGGGTTGGGTTATAAAGAAATATCTGAATCTTTGAACATCCCACGGAGCACCATTAAATCCATTATTCAAAAATGTAAAGAATATGGCACCACAACAAACCTGCCAAGAGAGGGCCGCCCACCAAAACTCACAGACCAGGCAAGGAGGGCATTAATCAGAGAGGCAACAAAGAGACCAAAGATAACCCTGAAGGAGCTGCAAAGCCCCACAGCAGAGATTGCAGTATCTGTCCATATGACTACTTTAAGCCGTACACTCCACAGAACTGGGCTTTATGGAAGAGTGGCCAGAAAAAAGCCATTGCTTAAAGAAAAAAATACTCTGGTCAGATGAGATTAAAATATAGCTCTTTAGCCATCAAGCAAAACATTATGTCTGGCGCAAACCTCAACAGCTCTCATCACCGTGAGAACACCATCGGCAGGGACTGGGAAACTTGTCAGAATTGAAGGAATGATGGATGGCGCTAAATACAGGGAAATTCTTGTGGGAAACCTGTTTCAGTCTTCCAGAGATTTGAGACTGGGACGGAGGTTCACCTTCCAGCAGGACAATGACCCTAAGCATACTGCTAAAGCAACACTCAAGTGGTTTAAGGGGAAACATTGAAATGTCTTGGAATGGCCTAGTCAAAGCCCATACCTCAATCCAATTGAGAATCTGTGGTATGACTTAAAGATTGCTGTACACCAGCGGAACCCATCCAACTTGAAGGAGCTGGAGCAGTTTTGCCTTGAAGAATGGGCAAAAATCCCAGTGGCTAGATGTGCCAAGATTATAGAGACATAACCCAAGAGACTTGCAGCTGTAATTGCCGCAAAAGGTGGCTCTACAAAGTATTGACTTTGGGGTGGTGAATAGTTATGCACGCTCAAGTTTTCTGTTTTTTAGTCTTATTTCTCGTTTGTTTCACAATAAAAAATATTTTGCATCTTCGAAGTGGTAGGCATGTTGTGTAAATCAAATGATACAAACCCCCCAAAAATCAATTTTAATTCCAGGTTGAAAGGCAACAAAATAGAAAAATGCCAAGGGGGGTTAATATATTTGCAAGCCACTGTATTTAGTGAAAATAGAAATTTGGCCCCATTTCATATGACAGAGCATTTTCTGCTAGCTAGTACACAAATCCGCTGGAGCCAGACCCTGTTGAACCCAACTCTCGCGTGACACTACTTGGTGGGCCCCCCAGTCTGTGGCCCTCAGATAGACCCTACTCAGACTGTCCCCTTTCATATGTCATCTCTCTCCGGCTGGGCTCCTTCGCTCAGAGGGAGAGCAAATTGATTCTTTGTCTAGATAGGCCAGAAAAAGTGACATGTAATTTACCTATGCAAATGTTGGGTGGGAAACCTCACACTTCAAGTCAGCTCCGCTGACACTGGTAGCAGAGATCAGACAGATGGGGCCTTCTTGCACTATAAAGAACTGAACCCTAGGACGTTCACAAAGCGCTTTATACACCAAAATGTCAGTCAGAACCGGTCCAAAACCACTCAAAGTCCCCTATATAGGGGACTTAACATCTACTAATATTTTATATCAGGTATTTACAGAATCACATATCATTGTATATATTCAACAAATGTTAAGTTCAAACATTGGAAACATATAATCTTTCTTATCAGGTTCAGGGTCCAGAAACATGACTGCGCTCCAGCAATCTGTTTCTGGTTCAGTCCAGCCAGGAGACTCTGTGAATCTGAACTTTACACACTGAGAGCTGTGCAGGAGAACACAATGTCTATTGGTTCAGACATGACTCAAAAGAATCCCATCCAGGAATCATTTACACCCATGGAGACTGGAGTGATCAGTGTGAGATCAGTGTGAGCATCAGCTGTTCCGGATGACTATGTGACCAGGGCCAGACGGATTACCAGGACGTGTACTCCGAGCATGCGCTGACCAACTGGCAAGTGTCTTCACTGACATTTTCAACATGTCCCTGACAGAGTCTATAATAAGCAGACCACCATAGACCCACTCCAATTTGCATACCGCCCCAACAGATCCACAGATGATGCAATCTCTATTGCACTCCACACTGCCCTTTCCCACCTGGACAAGAGGAACACCTACGTGAGAATGCTATTCATTGACTACAGCTCAGCGTTCAACACCATAGTGCCCTCAAAGCTCATCACTAAGCTAAGGACCCTGGGACTAAAAATCTCCTTCTGCAACTGGATCCTGGAATTCCTGACGGGCCGCCCCTAGGTGGTAAGGGTAGGTAACAACACATCTGCCACGCTGATCCTCAACACGGGGGCCCCTCAGGGGTGCGTGCTCAGTCCCCTCCTGTACTCCCTGTTCACCCATGACTGCATGGCCAGGCACGACTCCAACACCATCATTATTGCACACCGGTACAATACACCTCATTTTGGACAGATATTCTCCCTACTTACTTCCCTAAAGTTACTCAGCTACTTGAGTACTATTCGCCTAATACTTTACTTCATATATTGGAAACCACTACTAACTGCTAGCCTAGCTACTAGCTCTCATCTCTTTGTTTTTTATCCTGTCATCCTGACTTCCTTTCTTGAAGACCAATAGTAAGACGCTCCTTCATTCCGCCTCCTGTAATTATTAATCTTAGAATCACAATAAAGAGTATCAACAGATGACAGACAATATGGAAGATCTTTGTGTTTTTATACTTTTTAGATAAAAAACACATTCATTTCGCAATTCAATACAGAGACACCAATTGTTTTTTATGTAACGGTAAATACACATAGTTTTTCATGCATTTTAGGTAATTTCTGAAATTTAGCCTTTTTATATAAAAAGACAGAAATGTAAATAAATTTACATTTACATTTACATCATTTAGCTGACGCTCTTATCCAGAGCGACTAACAAATTGGTGCATTCAACTTATGATAGCCAGTGGAACAACCACCCTTTTAAAATTATTTTTCTTGTCATTTTTTTGTCATTTGCAAAAAAAAAAAAAAATGTTATGGGGGGTGGGGGAAGAAGGATTACTTTATACTATTCCAGGTATTCCTTAAAGAGGTAGGGTTTCAAGTGTCTCCGGAAGGTGTTCAGTGACTCCGCTGTCCTGGCGTCTTGGGGGAGCTTGTTCCACCATTGGGCGAATAGCTTTGACTGGGCTGAGCGGAAACTGTACTTCCGTAGAGGTAGGGGGGCTAGCAGACCAGAGGTGGATGAACGTAGTGCCCTCGTTTGGGTGTAGGGTCTGATCAGAGCCTGAAGGTAAGGAGGTGCCGTTCCCCTCACAGCTCCATAGGCAAGCACCATGGCCTTGTAGTAGATGCGAGCCTCAACTGGAAGCCAGTGGAGTGTGCGGAGGAGCGAGGTGACATGAGAGAACTTGGGAAGGTTGAACACCAGACGGGCTGCAGCGTTCTGGATAAGTTGAAGGGGTTTAATGGCACAGGCGGGGAGCCCAGCCAACAGTGAGTTGCAGTAATCCAGACGGGAGATGACAAGTGCCTAGATTAGGACCTGTGCCGCTTTCTGTGTAAGGTAGGGTCGTACACTACGAATGTTGTAGAGCATGAACCTGCAGGATCGGGTCACCGCTTTGATGTTAGCGGAGAACGACAGGGTATCGTCCAGGGTCATGCCAAGGTTCTTTGCACTCTGGGAGGAGGACACAATGGAGTTGTCAACCGTGATGGCGAGATCATGGAGCGGGCAGTCCTTCCCTGGGAGGAGGAGCAGCTCCGTCTTGCCGAGGTTCAGCTTGAGGTAGTGATCCGACATCCACACTGATATGTCTGCCAGACATGCAGAGATGCGATTCATCACCTGGTTATCAGAAGGGGGAAAGGAGAAAAGTAATTGTGTGTCGTCTGCGTAGCAATGATAGGAGAGACCATGTGAGGATATGACAGAGCCAAGTGACTTGATGTATAGAGAGAATAGGAGAGGGCCTAGAACTGAGCCCTGGGGGACATCAGTGGTGAGAGCACATGGTGCGGAGACAGATTCTCGCCACGCCACCTGGTAGGAGCGACCTGTCATGTAGGACGCAATTCAAGAGTGAGCAGCGCCGGACAAGCCCAACTCGGAAAGGGTGGAGAGGAGGATCTGATGGTTCACAGTATCAAAGGCAGCGGATAGGTCTAGAAGGATAAGAGCAGAGGAGAGAGAGTTAGCTTTAGCAGTGCGGAGAGCCTCCTTGACACAGAGAAGAGCAGTCTCAGTTGAATGACCAGTCTTGAAACCTGACTGGTTTGGATCAAGAAGGTCATTCTGAGAGAGATAGCAGTAGAGTTGGCTATAGACGGCACGCTCAAGAGTTTTGGAGAGAAAATAAAGAAGGGATACTGGTCTGTAGTTGTTGACATCGGAGGGATCGAGTGTAGGTTTTTTGAGGAGTGGTGCAACTCTCGCTCTCTTGAAGACGGAAGGGACATGGCCAGCGGTCAACGATGAGTTGATGAGCGAGGTGAGGCAAGGGAGAAGGTCTCCGGAAATAGGGTCAAGCATGCAGGTTGTTGGGCGGCCGGCCGTCACAAGTCGCAAGATTTCATTTGGAGAGAGAGGGGAGAAAGAAGTCAAAGCATAGGGTAGGGCAGTGTGAGCAGGACCAGCGGTGTCATTTGACTTAATAAATTAACCTTATTTTCAAAATGGTTGACAAAGTCATCCACAGAGAGGGATGAGGGAGGGAGAGGAGGAGGGGGATTAGGCAGGGAAGAGAAGGTGGCAAAGAGCTTCCTAGGGTTAGAGGCAGAGACTTGACATTTAGAGTGGTAGAAAGTGGCTTTAGCAGCGGAAACAGAGGAAGAGAATGTAGAGAGGAGGGAGTGAAAAGATGACAGGTCCGCAGGGAGTCTAGTTTTCCTCCATTTCCGCTCGGCTGCCCGGAGCCCTCTTCTATGAGCTCGCAATGACTCGTCAAGCTACGGAGCAGGAGGGGAGGATCGAGCCGGCCGGGAGGATAGGGGACATAGAGAGTCAAAAGATGCAGAAAGGGGAGAGAGGAGGGTTGAGGAGGCAGAATCAGGAGATCGGAGGGAGAAGGATTTAGAAGAGGGAAGATATGATAGGATGGAAGAGGAGAGAGTAGCGGGAGAGAGAGAGCGAAGGTTGCGACGGCACATTACCATCGGAGTAGGGGCAGAGTGAGTAGTGTTGGAGGAGAGCGAGAGAGAAAAGGATACAAAGTAGTGGTCGGAGACATGGAGGGGAGTTGCAGTGAGATTAGTTGAAGAACAGCATCTAGTAAAGATGAGGTCAAGCGTATTGCCTGCCTTGTGAGTAGGGGGGGGGGACGGTGAGAGGGTGAGGTCAAAAGAGGAAAGGAGTGGAAAGAAGGAGGCAGAGAGAAATGAGTCAAAGTCAAACGTAGCGAGGTTCAAGTCACCCAGAACTGTGAGGGGTGAGCCATCCTCAGGAAAGGAACTTATCAAGGCGTCAAGCTCATTGCTGAACTCTCCAAGGGAACCTGGAGGGCGATAAATGACAAGGAATGGAAGACATAGAGTTACCTCTGCTGCAGAGGATAACTTCATTAGAGTTACCAGCCTCAGAAATTGCAGCCCAAATAAGTGCTTCACAGAGTTCAAGTAACAGACACATCTCATCATCAACTGTTCAGAGGAGACTTTGTGAATCAGGCCTTCATGGTCAAATTGCAGCAAAGAAACCACTAAACTATTAAAGGACACCCATACGTTTTTTGCTTGGGCCAAAAAATACAAGGCACACTTAACCAGCATGGCTACCACAGCATTCTGCAGCGATACGCCATCCCATCTGGTTTGGGCTTAGTGGGACTATCATTTGTTTTTCAACAGGACAATGACCCAACACACTTCCAGGCTGTGTAAGAGCTATTTTACCAAGAAGGAGAGTGATGGAGTGCTGAATCAAATGACCTGGCCTCCACAGTCCCCCGACCTCAATCAAATTGAGATGGTTTGGGATGAGTAGGACCGCAGAGTGAAGGAAAAGTAGCCAACAAGTGTTCATCATACTGTACGTGGGAACTCCTTCAAGACTGTTGGAAAAGCATTCCAGGTGAAGCTGGTTGAGAAAATGACAAGAGTGTGCAATGCTGTCATCAGGGCAAAGGGTGGCTATTTGAAGAATCTCAAATATGAAATATATTTTGATTTGTTTAACACGTTTTTGGTTAC